>NC_056739.1:1829451476-1829751476 GCF_019279795.1 Protopterus annectens
AAGGTCAAGGTAAGCTGTATGTACCTCCTTTCCCTTATCTATAGCCTGAGTAACTGTCTCAAAGAAATCCACCAGGTTCTGGAGGCATGATCTGCCCTTGATGAAGCCGAACTGTGTGGGGTCCAGTGACTGGAGGTTCCCAATCTCTCCATTTATGAGTTCCATAATGATTCGCTCCATAGCCTTACAGATCAGACTGGTCAGGCTTATTGGTCGGTAGTTCCCAGGGTCAGTTGTGGCCCCACCCTTGTATAGCGGGACCACCATTGCCGTGCGCCATTCTATGGGCACATATCCTGTGGAGAGGCTGAGACTGAACAGGGTATTAAGATGCGGGGTTAATTCCTTTTGGAGCTCGCGTATTACACAGCCTGGGACACCATATGGTCCCATGGAGGCAGTGTTTTTAGCTTTAGATAGAGCCTTGTTAACCAAAGTATCAGTAATAATTGGACTTACACAATCACCTAGAATGGTAATAGGCCCTGTAGGTGGTGAGGAGGGGGGGGGGTTTGCACTGAACCTGTCAGCCAAGATGTTGGCAATGTCAGAAGAGTCAGTGTATTTTGTTCCATTTTGTACTAGCTCAGAACAGACCTGAGCATTGCCATTTAGGTTTTTGATGTAGCCATAGAAGGCCTTATGGTTATCCTTGGCATCCTGGGCAACTTTCTTTTCAAAATTAGCTTTAGTTCATCATTATATGCATTCAATGGGAAAACAATATTTAATCCCATGGAGTGAATATTATTATATTTTAATATAAATGTAGCTTCAATTCTATCTAAATTATTTTCTTTCATTTTTTTTTATTTGTTGCTTTCACCCCTGTTATATTTTTCCATTGATAATCAGAGAAGATCACCTATCCACATGAACCTCAGCCTGGGAGTGCTATCTGGTTGATTGGCTTGCTCAACATCATACAGTATGCAAATGGAATCAGTCCTTTGACTACAAGAACCAGCTCAATAACAGATCAATGCTTTAATACTATGCTCTAAATTTTAGAGGTCTTACCCACCATATGGATCTTTTAAAAACATATGTGACTCAACACAATAAAATGTCCAGTTTAGCAGAACAGGTATTACAAGTAAAAATTTGGATAATGGAATAAATATAGTATGAATGCAAAGTGACTATTGAATGTGAGTGTTATACTGTCTTTCATGATAGGGTCAGGTACCATATATTGTCCAATAACCATTTGCAATAATATCATACAACCTTCTAAACCTTTCTTAATGAAATGACCCTTTCATTTATAACCACAAACTCCATTTCTATAGGACTTAGCAAAGTGATTCTGAGTATCTGCACACTTGCTTATGTTTGTTAGTTTGGGGGAAACTCCACAATAGAAGAAAGAAATGAAGGGGAATATATATATATATATATATATATATATATATATATATATATATATGGGTTACCTTTAGTACATCGACAGCCTACTACATCGAATTTCATTTTACTGACACAGCAGAACATCGACAAATGAAGAGCCGAAGTTTCCCACACAGTAAGTTACCATTTGGTCTTCCAGAACTGAAAAACTGCCATCGCCCCCCACACCCCCCTAACTTAATATTTCAACTCCGAAAACGCACTACCGCAGGGGGTACAGGACAAAGTTCAGGTGGATGAACACATGGTTACTTACCATGTGGGAAACTTTGGCTCTTCATTTGTCAGTGTTCTGCAGTGTCGGTGAAGTGGAATTCGATGTAGTGGTCTTTCAACATACTAAGGTTAACCCATATATATATATATATATATATATATATATATATATATATATATATATATATAGAGAGAGAGAAAGAGAGAGAAAATGTATTCATGTTTAAAAATGAATATTTAAGCATTTCTAAAAGTATTCCAAATATAAATTTCATTAATTGTATCAATATATCTATTTTTCTATATCTATATATGTATGGATCAATGTCACTGAATGAATTTTCAGAAACTCAAAATTTATATCAGTGAGACGATATGATTACATTTCTGAAAATTCAAACATTAAAAAAAAAGAAAAAAAAACAAAACAAATCTATATATTTTACAGTTGTATAGGCAGTGAATCCCCCCTGCACCCTCCACACCCCCTGCTAATTAAATATACCATCTCTGAGATTGCAATACATTGAGGAAAAAGGTAAATTTCCTGATCCTCACTGTACCTCAATCTCCAATCAAAAGCTTCAGGTTTTCAGAAATTTGATAATTTTGCTCACTGATATGAATTTCAAGTTTCTGAAAAGATGATCAACTGATAGGGTTCCATATATATCTATATGTAGATATATATCTATATGTATGTATATATATATATATATATATATATATAGAAATATATATATATATATATATATATATATATATATATATATATACATATATGTGTGTGTGTGTGTATATATATATAATATATATATATATATATATATATATATATATATATATGTGTGTGTGTGTGTGTGTGTGTGTGTGTGTGTGTGTGTGTATCTATATCTATCTATATATATATATATATATATATATATATATATATATATATATGACTGTCAGATGATCGACTTTTCAGAAACAAGAAAAAAAATATCAAAGAGACCATAAGATTTAGTTTCCGAAAACCTGAATATCAAAAAAATCTGCATATTTTTTTTTATTTTTGCAGGGGGCAAGCCCCCCTGCACCTCCACACCCCTTGCAAATTATATATACCAACTCCGAGACTGCACATCAGTGAGGAAAAGGGCAAATTTCCCTATCCTTGCTGTACCGCGATCTCCATTCAAAAGCTTCAAGTTTTCAAAGATTCGATCCTGTGGTCTCGACCATATGGAGTTCGAGTTTCTGAAAACTCAATCAACTGACAGGGATCCATATAGATAGATAGATAGATAGATAGATAGATAGATAGATAGATAGATAGATAGATAGATATAGATATATAAGTAAACCACCAAAAGATAAGGGGAAAGAAAAAAGAGACTATTTCATCATTATATTAATGCATTCAATGGGAAAACAATATTTAATCCCATGGGGTGAATATTATTATATTTTAATATAAATGTAGCTTCAATTCTATCTAAATTATTTTCTTTATTTTTTTTTTTATTATTTGTTGCTTTCACCCCTGTTATATTTTTCCATTGATAATCAGAGAAGATCACCTATCCACATGAACCTCAGCCTGGGAGTGCTATCTGGTTGATTGGCTTGCTCAACATCATACAGTATGCAAATGGAATCAGTCCTTTGACTACAAGAACCAGCTCAATAACGGATCAATGCTTTAATACCATGCTCTAAATTTTAGAGGTCTTACCCACCATCTGGATCTTTTAAAAACGCATGTGACTCAACACAATAAAATATCCAGTTTAGCAGAACAGTGATTCTGAGTATCTACATACCTGCTTATGTTTGTCATTTTGTAGGAAACTCCACAGTAGAAGAAAGAAATGAAGGGGAAAATATATATACATATATATATATATATATATATATATATATATATATATATATATATATATATATATATATATATATATATATATATTTGGGTCTACTTTGGCCGAAAACACATTTGGTCGAAAGTCACTTGACTGAAAGTTCACTTCACTGAAAACTCATTTGGTCGAAACTCATTTCATTGAAAGTTATATATGGCCTTTTCCCCACTGTAGTGCAATTCTGGAGTTAGAATATAAAGTGGGGGGGTGGCGTAGCCCCCCACCTATTTTAAATGTTTTAAACCATAGACTTGTATATTGACAAGTGCAATAAACAACTCTTTCAACAGGACAATAAAAACTTAGCATATGTGGGGGGCTACACCCCCACACCCCCCTTACTTTATATTCTAACTCCAGGATCACACTATGCTGGGGAAAAGGCCATATATAACTTTCAATTAAATGAGTTTTGACCAAATGAATTTTCAGTGAAGTGAGTTTACAGTCAATTGTGCTTAGTCAAGTGACTTTCGACCAAATGTGTTTTCAATCAAACAAAGTAGACCCATAGATAGATAGATAGATAGATAGATAGATAGATAGATAGATAGATAGATAGATAGATATTCATCTATATGCAGAGAGAGAGAGAGAGATGTATCACCACTTGACTGTGAAATTGTAGTTCTGGAATTAATGTTAGTTTAAAGTGTAAGACCAATTATACTTTGTCGGTATTTTCAAGTTTCCTACTCAATACATGACTTCATTTCTAGTAGTGAGGTGACATTCTGAGGCAAAGAGCAAGTTTCCATTGTCAGTGTGTAGCCTTTCCTTGCTTATCCTGATCCTGTTGTCTTTTTAACAGACATTACCCCACTTTTCTTGCTATGAGTTGAGACTGCAGATGATAGAATCACTTAGCTGTTTTCAGGCTGAGCCCTAATGAGGCTATATAGGTTACACAAAAATCAGCACATGCTAGAGAATACAACATACACCCTGGCCCTGAGTATGTATTTTGTACAACTGTCTAGATTTTTCTAACATACAAGACAGAACATCAACAGATAGAAATATAAGCATCCCTTGTAGTTGAGCCCTTAGTAAAGCCCTAATAAGACGTCTGCTTCTTGTATTGCTGTTCATATGGATCTATGCAATGTATAAACTTACATGGTTAGATGTTTCCATACTTATAATTTCTCTTTATGTCTATACAGGCAAAATTCTAGAAATTTTTAAAATTTAATATTTTACTTTACCTCTTTGTTGACCAGAAAAGCTCACTGGATACAAATGTACCATGTTAGGGGCAACCTGAGAGCAATATCTGGTTAAGTGACTAGCTCAGAGTCACATAGGAGACAAATGAGGATAGAAAGAATCAAACCCTACATCTTGGACATTTGAAGCAGCACATTTACTGCTTAAATCTTTAGTACTATGACCTAGTTTCCTGACCCAGATATAATGAATGGCAATGTGACAAATGCACTTGCAATGCACAGTAAAGACATTTTACATAAACCAACCTTTCAGTTTTGAGTACTGAAAAAATGTTAAATAATATATTGGTAGAGATACTAAAAATATATTATGCAAATATGACTTCAAAAGGTAAGTTGAATTACTGTTTATAAATACCTAGGTAAATGTTTATTTTATTGCTAATCATTCCTCAAGGTATAAATAGCATGCAGTGTTTTCTTATTTTTATAAATGCACACATCTCTTTAAGAACTAGAAGGTTTTACATGTATGCTAAGTTTATTAGCTTGATTGAATGACTATGCCTTAAATTCTATATCATTTAATTGCTTTAGTTCTAACTGAGAAAGAGACCATTATGTTTTTTTCTTCTTCTTTTGGCTTTTCCCAGTTAGGGGTCGCCACAGTGGATCACCTGTCTGCTCATGACTGGCAGTGGAGTTTTATGGTGTTGAGTTGCCAGCCCGGCGCCCAACCTTCCATGGAAGGCACACACATGCACGCACTCACGCCTAGGGCCAGTTTAGAGTATCCAATCCACCTACAGCATGTGTTTGGGATCTGGGAGGAAACCAGATTACCCAGAGGAAACCCACGTGACCACAGGGAGGACATGCAGACTCCACACAGAAGGCACCCTAACCAAGGATCGAACCAAAGAGCCTTTTGCTGTGAGGTGGCAATGCTAAATACTGCACCACTGCAGCCACCCTAAAGAGACCATTATGTATTTATTATTTATGTATTTTATTCATTTTATTTATTTATTTATTTATTTATTTATTTATTTGACATTTGTTAACTGGGAAAGTCCGAGGATGTTGGGAGAGGAAGTATGGATATGGTTGCTAAGGATAAGTTTATAGGGTGGGTTGTTAAGAGATGGGTGTGGTGTGATCTGCTAGAAGATAAGTGGTAGTGTATGACTGGGTGAAACTGAAGAGTGAAAGAGTTAAGATAAGTATAAATGTAATTGAAATGGTTTGGTGGGAATGGTGGTAGAGTAGGGGAGCAGAGTGAGACCAAGTGAAGCGAGGGTGAACGGAGCGAGTTGGACCTGGTAAGTTATCATGTAGAAAAAAAAATAATCAGGTAATGTTACAAGGAAGGTTCAAAAAGAATAGAACAGAAGTATTCAGCTAGAAATACAAGTAGAGGAGTAGAGTCTGTTTTAAGCTAAGATAGTAAGGGTATACAGGGAGAAAAACAGGGAAATACAGGTAAAGAAACAGGGGAAGATGGGCAGATAATAATCTGAGGTACTAACTACAAGGAAGTAGAGGGAGGGGTGTAAGCAATGGGAAGAGCACTTACCATTCTCAAGAATAGCAAAGGAAGCATGGAGTGGTGATGTACACGTAGCCGGTATGGCTACATAGGATGGAATACTATATCATGAAGCTGCAGGCTATACATGCATTAATAATGAAGGATTTTCTTGGTGAATAAAGTGTATGCATGCAATGACTGTGGTATTTCCTTGCCACATGTACCAAAGTTATTCCATACAATTATGTCTGCAGTTTGGACAGTAATAAGTTGCAGAGAATAGTTCAAGCAAATGTTTAACACTGTATAAAACAGTCACAGGGATAGCTGGGTGGTGATGTATGAGGTTAAGAAAGAAGATATACAAATAAAACAAAACAAAATGCATTACATTTATTAGTTTCAGTGTACCATTTGTTCTTGCATATAACAATGTGAACACATGAACTAGAAAACATGCACTGATTGTGCTGTGCAGAAAATGACAAAATATGAATCTTCATTCTTTATTTTATAGAAGACTGATCATTAATTCAGATCCTGTAGTCCAATAAAGTTGTACTATGCATTTAACACAAAAATAAACTTTCAAAAACTTAGATTGAGTATCTCCTCTTATAGTTGCTCAGACATGTTGCTTTCAAGGACTACCAATTCTACAAAGTCAAATAATTTGAATTTAGTTATTTGGTTCAAGAGCACATAAAGAATATATATATATATGGGATCCCCAGTCCAGTAAAATAACAGACATAATAACCTAAATACTTAAAAATATAATTAGAATATCACAATGTGGTATTTTCCAAGATTAGCCCTTTATCAGTGTGACGGGGGGCATGGGGTATGAGGGTGATCACCATATAATTATGTTTGAGGTCACAATTATGTTTTACCAATGTCCAGAAACATTGCTAGCTCAACAAGTCGCCCTGGGTTGGTACCATGAACCAGCACACCATCCCTTCAGCTCTTCAAGTGAAGAGGAAAAATATACTTTACTGTATCTATAATGATTGGCTTATTACAGCCACTAACATCCCCCTCTCCCCCAGATTTCCCATTGTCCATTAAAGAGATAAAAAAATAAGTACCATTACATCTGATGGCACACTAGTTAGGTGGCCAGATGCACAAAATGCCACCACTTTCCTGCCTAGCCACCCATGTCCCATTTCTGTGCCCTGCCCCCTGGCTCACCTATATGTTATGAAAAAAATGATGCCTTTTTATTATAAACTGTAGCCAATGACTTGCTACAAATGCAGCAAATAGTTGCTACAGTTCATACATTGCCTGCAAGTAGCACTAGGTGCTCATGTTTTACTTTAACAAACAAATAAAAAAATTCTAATAATAATAAATAAGAAAACAATGGAATAAAGTAGAAAAGACGATTAGTAAGGGAGAAGTTAAAGAAATAGAAACTGAAATTATGGATTACCCATAAAGTAAAGGATTTACTGTAGAAAATCCAATTCTGGTAACGTCTTAGCATGATAAAACAATGAGTCCCCAAATTAAGGAGAAACTGGTGGAATGGGAAGTCTGATCAGTTGCCATATGAAGATACTTTGGATCCTTCAGTAGGAAAACAGTACAAATGTTTAGTTGGAGTTGCACAGCAAGGGAAGGAGCAGAAATAGTGGAAACTCTAATGCAGTCAGTGTGGTGAAGTGATAGGCCAGGGAGTTCCCATATGAAAGTGCAATGGATGACACAGGATGAAGTTGAAGAGAATATGTCAGAGGAAGATGTTCTGGAACTTTCTGTAGAATGCCTGTAGGAAAAAAGGGAACAAAAAAATGTGCCCTTAGTTCAGAAGAAAATGATCTAAGGGAAAAGTTGCTTGATTTAATAGAAATGGATAGACATATTAAGATCAATGAAAGAAATAGATTACAGTAAGATAATAAAACTCAAAATGTGAGAAGTGTGATAAAAAGTGAATACAGTACAGTAATGAAGACTATTCACAGAGACCCATGTGATACAACAGAAGTAAATAAGATATATTACAGTGCAGCTAAATTAATAACAGATAAACCTCGGGATTCAAGAAGTTCAGTGCAACGACGGTTTTAGCCTTGTGTCGAGCGTCCTCACTACAGATGGTGCAGCAGCGCCATATGAATATGTATGAGGGCATGCCGCCGCACCCTTGACATGCACAGGAAATGTGTGCGAGTACAGGGGGTGTGTACAAGTGCTCTACGGAGGTGTAAACATGCCCCGACAGTTGCACAACCTACTATGCCTACTAGTAGATCCCACCTCTAATAGTAAGTCAGTAATTCAGTGTCCGTGGATACTGAAATGTATGCTAAGCATACAAGAGCATCCACAAACAGTGAAATAAAATCAAAGTAGTAAACACACGCGCACGTAGTGCAATGTTGAGCCTTGTCCCTAGAACTTTCACAATTAGATTCCTCGTGTCCCTATTATACATTTGAATTGCTGCAATATTGAAGGTGTAAGCAAAGTGCAGCATGTTTGCACGTCGCTGCCCTCCGCAGACTGTAGCTTATACATCAAATTCATTCAAATAGAGAAAAAATGCGGAATCGACTTCAATGTCAATAGGGTAGTGTTTAGAGCATCCGCCCAACGAACAGGCATTCACAGTTCGAGCCCAACATTAGCACTTATCATTTTCCATGTGGAATGTGGAATGAATGTCGTTTTCTTGTAAAACCGACATAAGAGTATCACATGAGATATCTAACTAAATGTCATTCAATCAAAGTGGCACTGTCATAATGAATAAGGCACTAGTAAGCAGGTGTAAGCACAATTAAGCAGCTGTAAACATATATAAGTACCAGTAAGCAAGTCTGAGTGCGCTTGGGTGGGTCAAAGCAGTGCCAGCGTAGGAAATGTATACAAGTATGCAGAGATATATAATATAATAATATATAAAGAACAATGTACAATAAAGCATGCAAAAGGAATGAGAAGGGAATCAACAGCAACCCCAGTATTATATAGCGCTGTCAGCATATGTCATATCAAGCTGGGCAGGAGTGAGCAAAGCACTGCTACTCACACCACAGGCAGGATATTAACAGTGGGAGTAACATTGCTGATCTGCTAAGTCTACTTTACACACAGAGGGTAGTCCCTGGTGGGACTACCCAAAAATTGATAGGCTATTTGGCCATCCGACCATTACACAAGCACGGGCAGGTATGTTCAAGGACTAAATGGTGGGAGAGCCTGAGAATACATGGGTTGGGACAACATACGTGTAGGGCCCCTAACGCTCGAGAGAGGGCAATGTGTGGAGGTGTGTCATGGCTGCGATAGCAACTGGACAATAGATGGTATGCTTGTATGTTGAACTCGGGTGGGGTGGAGGAATTATGGGTATGAAATTATGGATCCAGGCGTGCCAGGGTTGGATGGACTGGTTCTAATTGGACAGCCCTGTGGAGGTCAGCAATTTCGTTATAAGTATATATGCTTATACACATGCAGACATCTATATGTAGAAGTACATTCTCTGTAACACATTCATTCCATTTGCAGACATAAATAACATGAATGGGCCCTTACAAACCTCGACAGTAGATAGAATAATAAGTTGTGCATAAGAGGGAAGGGAAGAAAATGCTAAAACGCAGAAGTGTGTACAATGTCCGAAGTCAGTGCTGTGCTGAAAAAAATCAAATGTGAGGACTTTCCCACACATGGAATCAGTCCTGTGATCTGCCTGCTATGGCAACGCCAATTACTAAACCGGTCTATTTGTAAAAGAAATATGCAGAACACGTACATAATTAGGCTGTCATGTGTAACGTGTGCGTTTTCACATAGTCATACTTATTAATTTATTGTAGTGTCATGTTAACAGGAGTAAGGATGTAATAAAGTATAGAGTCTAATCTTGAGATAAAGACATGCTGTCCCATGTGGAACAACCCAAAAATTGCGAATAGTGTCCTTTGGGTCGCTCATGTCACCAATGTTTGCGGACTATAAGTTTGGGAGTTCTGAGGATACATGGAGTGAGTCAACCAATGAGATGGGTCTACAGGAGTAAGGATTGGCCAATGTGTACTGATGTGGATACACCGAGAATCCAACTGGAGAATGGATGACTGCACTATTAGGGAGGCGTTGGGGTGGGTGTTTGGGGAACCAGGAGCCATGGGTATACAGGTATATATGTAAATGAAGCAGCAAAGCAATAGTGTATTGGTTAGAGCAACTACCTAACGAACAGACATTCCCGTTCCGAATCTCACTGCATCACATACCATTTACCATCGGTAATCTGTACATGACCATATTGCGACATCTGTCCACTGTATAACCTGCAAAATGACAATTAAAAGTGAACTGGAGCAAAGTGTCAGTGTCATAATGAATAAGGCACTAGTAAGGAGGTTTAGGCATATATAAACACCAGTAAGCGCGTGTAAGTGCATTTGCGCGGGGTATGTGTGTATACACACACATATCTATATATATATATATATATATATATATATATATATATATATATATATATATACATATATATATCTATATATATATATATATATATATATATATATATATATATATATATATATATGTATATATATATATATATATATATATATATATATATATATATATATATAGTTGCAGACATATACATATATATATATATATATATATATATATATATATATATATATATATATATATATGTGTGTGTGTGTGTGTGTGTGTGCGCACACGCACACGCACCCGTAGATATACACAGATATACAGCTATGATACGAAACAGCACACAAGAATGACATATGTTCACAGGTTATGCCAATGAAAGTGAGGGGCCCAAGCAAGAAACATGAAACACGTAGCATGACCTTCCACCACCCCCCCATCGGACATGGGAAACATACACACAAACATGCAAACAATGTAAATAGTCCTCTGCTCCCCAGACCACAGGCAGCATACAACCAGTGGGAGTACACAGTGCACCCATGAAATCTAATCTTGGAACACAGATGGGAGCGTCCCTTGCAGGACACCCCAAAAATTGACAAGACCAAAAGAAGGTGATACACTGACCATTTTGGCTGGGGTGTATACATACCCGGAATACAAGGGTGGGAAAGTCTGATGACCCATGAGTTGAGACAATTGTATGACATGGGTCCCGTGAAGTGGAGAATGGACAGTGTGTAGTGGTGTGCTCTGTAATGACCAGGACTCAGAGTAAGGATAGGTGCTGTAGGAGGTGCGGGTGGGGGAACTATGGGTAGCTACCTATGAGTCTAGGTGTGCAGGTATTGGCTGATGTGGGCCTATATGGACAGCCCCAGGGATGTAAGCAAATGTGTTCATTGGGCAGAGGCATCACCCAACGAGCAGCCACACCCGCTATGAGTCCCACTGCAGCAAAGTGCAATCTATATGGCAAGGAACGGAATAACCAGATGTAGATGTATATATGTGGAGGTATGTGTGAGTATATCTACCCATAGCGACATAGAGATAAACCTCCCCCTCTCCATAGTACAAATGTATACATACAGAGACAGGATAGATATACATACTCACATATAGATATATACATATGCCGACACCCATAGACCCATATGTTGTTAGATATATATATATATATAAACAGCAATATATAAATATATACATGCATGCATACATATGCAGATATATCTGTATATAGTAATTATATATATATATATATATATATATATATATATATATATATATATATGTGTGTGTGTGTGTGTGTGTGTGTGTGTGACTGTAAATATACAAATGTATATAGCTAGGATAGGCTACAGCAGTTACAAATTACATATGTTCACAGGCCATGCATATGGGGGTGAGGGGTCCAATAAACAAACGTGTAACACGTAGCATCAACCCCCCACCCCCCGCAGCTAGGCCGGTGAGACATACAGACACACAATAAAAGTAAACACACCACTGCTTCCCAGACCAACGGCAGGATACTACCAGTGCGAAAGACCTGCCAGGTCTAATCTTGAAACATAAACATCGATGTCCATTGTGGGACACCCAAAAATTAATGATCATCGGAGTCAGTCCCAGTAATGATTCATCAAAGCAGGCTGTCGACATACACAGACCAGTAGGTTGTGCATGCCTGATATCCTATGGGTCAACACAACGTACAACATGTGTCCCAACACACGGAGAGTGGGCAGTGTGTAGTGGTGTGTTTATACCCCACCTGCACCCACAGTAAGGATGAGTGCTGTAGAGGAGGGACAGGTGGGAGAACTATGGGTATGCAATTATGGGCCTAGGCGTGCAGGTGTTGGCTGGCGCAGTCGTATTATTACCGTCCCGGGGATGTAAGTAATATTCTGAAAGGGGCATAGCTGATGCCCATACCTCTCAACCCCTAAGAGCAAATCCACTAGACAGGACATAAATCATTGGGGGAACAAATAGGGACCATACCTCTAAACTGTCCCTGATTTCCAGGGACGCCCTGATTTTGACTCAAATTCTAACTCTGTCCCACTTAATCCCTCCTAAAACTAGTGACTTTTGGAGGAAAGGTAGTGAATTACACGTAATGAATAATGACAACAATTAAGAATTATAAACATCATTTACCTCAGAAAATGTGTATGAATTCATATGCTCTGAGTCTGTCAATGTGTCAGGTTAATTGCACTAATAATTTAAATGTGTCCCTGATGTTGTTATGTCGTGTCCCTGATTCAGTTGATATTTGTCCCCAATCGTTTGAGGTCTGATAGGGACAGAAAGCGCATATTCCACTTATAACCTTAGAAAGATGATGGAATATTAGGTATGCAGTAGATGTGGGTTCCAAAACCCAATTATTTGCTTGTATTGAAGAGTGTCGGCCATGGTGGTGCAGCGGTTAGCATTGCCACCTCACAGCCAGAGGTTCTCCGGTTCAATCCTCGGCTGGGGTGCCTTCTGTGCAGAGTCTGCATGTCCTCCCTGTGGTCACATGGGTTTCCTCCGGGTGCTCCTGTTTCCTCCAACATCCCAAAGACATGCTGTAGGTGGATTGGACACTCTAAATTGGCCCTAGGTGTGAGTGCGTGCATGTGTGTGCCTTCTGTAGAAGGTTGGGTGCCGGGCTGGCAACTCGACACTGTAAAACTCCACTGCCAATCATGAGCGGACAGGTGATCCACTGTGGTGAACCCTAACCGGGAAAAGCCAAAAGAAGAAGAAGAAGATTGAGGAGTGTCAGTTCCCATGTATTAGCCATACAGGCGCAGATTGTAAGAGGAATACACCAATAATATGCTGTGTAAACTAAACCCTAAATGGGCACAGTATTATCATTCCAGGGGGTGGCAGAAGCCACACACACTCTGGCAAGGCTTATAAATGCCCTAGGCCAGATAGCCTAGTATGAACCTAATCAAACTCTGGACAGGCCGCGGATTCTGTACAGTCGAATGGCATGCTTTTGCCTAATGGGCAGCCATTCCCGATACTGTAGGCATGTAATCTGATTTAATAGGCATCACAAGGTAATATCATAGTCCTCACTCCCACCCAGTGGTGTGAGTGTCAGATGCAAACACCAAATGCAGTGCATTTGCAAGTGCTGGAGCAAGCCAGTGTAAGCCTGTTTGGCCGCCTGTATGCGATTATTACACTGGTGAAGCAATGTAGAGGCTGAGTGTACGAAACTGTAACCAGAGGTTAGCATTGCTTAGCACTGTGCAAACCCATGCACACCCGCTCACAACTGCTTTAATGTGCCTTAATCACTCCGTATTCAACGGCCTTGTTCTGCCCAGCAACAAAATAAATAGCATCTGCAAGGCTCAAAACCAGGACCATACACACACAGCTAATGTGATTTACAACTAAACCATGGCAGATATACAGACATCGGATGTTATCACAAACATATCATCCAGCGCAGTCATTCAACAGTATAGGAAATGTATTCCATCATGTAGATGTATGTGTGTGTGTTTATGTCCAGATATAGATACATACATATATATATATAGATATATCAAGAACATCCTATGTGACAACAAAGCATTACAAAGGAATGAAAAGGGAAACACCAGCAATGCCTGTATTATGTAGTGGTGTTGTCCTATGTAATATCAAGACTCCTTCAGACAGACATGTGCTATTAATACACACAAACATTTGTACATTGGCCAAATACATCACTCAGTGCATTTTATTTACATTAACACAAAAGTTCCTGTCCAATCATTATGTGAGAACAGTACTCTTGCAAGGTGCTGTGTGTGACATCATCATCATGAAAAAGGTAAATGGGGTAGCCATAGAGGGACTGGTAGTGTTGTGTGTACAATAGGGTCATCTGCATCATGTGTACCTGGAACCTTTAGGAGTCATGTGCATACCAGGATGGTGTGCCTTGGAGACAGGGGTGAGGACAACTGGAGTATGTTGTGATGCATATTAAAAGGGTTACATGTGTCCAGTGGACACGTGTGTGAAATGGACAGCTAGGTATGGAGCAAATGTTGTTCTAGGAACTGATTGGCTTTTAGTTTCCGTAGGGTGAGAGTGGGATGTGGAGGAAGGAGAGTAGGTATGCTCATGGAGGATAGGTTGGGTAGGATGGCAGACAAGACAGCATACAGGGTTGGCATATGACACATGTGGAAGGATACACCTTGGACGGGGAAGGGTGTTCTTCAGTCACAAGCCCATGAGCCCCCAGATGGAAACAGTGGGATGGAGGTCCCCAGACATGGGCAGCCACCACTGCACCAAAACAGCTGCAAAGATGGCAGTGCTGGGGGCTGTCTAGGAGGGGCAGGCTCACCCTGTAAATGTGATTGTTAGGGAGGGTGGCTTAATGGTTAAGGTGTTTGCCTTACAAACACAAAGTGCAGGGTTTGAATCTCACAAGGGATAATTGGCTAGGCTTAAAATGGCTCACAAAGGCAGTTAGCTGAGCACTAATCTATGAATCTATACTCTGCCCTGGCGTATCTGGTCTCGAAACACCTTATTTAGCCCCCTACACACCACATCCTGGACTGTACGACAGTGGAAAAGTCCCTGTCTGGACCTGCTCCCGGTGGGGGGGGGGGTCAAGCCTCATCCTCAGTGGTGGTTCCACCAGAAGGTGGTGCAAAGCCAACAGAGGTGGAAGTCCAAGGCTGGGCCCCAGATGTGCTGGTGCTCAGTGCCATGGCCAGCTGAAGTGGGACAGGAAGTTCTGCCGGGACCTCCAAACCCATACAGCCTATGGTGTTGCAGTTTTAACACAGATATGGCTTAGTAATAGTCAACAGAATTCAGGATTACTTATAACAGCATGCATAGATATGACTATCAACTCAACACAACAGATGGTATACATTTGCAGAGGGAGCACAACACATGTACATATACTGCATGACATTTGTACAAAGTGTAGAAGACTTGGGACTGCAGCTATGAACAGTGGCCCATTATTGGCATGTCACTGAGAACCCCAGTAACTGTCATACCACTGTTTCATGTGACATATGTCCAATTAGGGATGCGATGGCTGTAACTCTCATCACTATCACCATGAACTGACCACAATCCTCAAACTATGCTTCTGCAGTTCACAGATGTGGGTTCAGTGAGTAACACAGGAAACAAATGGTTCCACACACTGACCAGTCCACAGATGGCCCTACAGATGGGGGTTCCCTAACAAACAGAGCACTGTCATGTCAGTTTTAAAACATGCAGAATAGTCATTACCACACACAACTTGTTAAACTGGCAGTAGTCTCAATGAAGCATAGCTACACTTACCTGCTGTAGTCATGTCTTGCACATTACCCTCCTATCTTTAGGCTATTTTCCATTGTGTATGTTGTTTGAGGAACATCCAGATATCATCTGTGATGCCGTTTACCAAACACCAGATCCAGGGTCCACTCATAGCGACTGTCTTGGGCAAACACCAACATGATGTTCCTAGATATTGTACTGTGTTTCCATGCAATTGGCTATGGGAACAACAGCACAGCTGTTCCACGTGCAATCAGCTAGAGGAGGACTGCAATAGGTGCAGAGGTCATCACCTGATCAAGACCATCACTTACAAAACACAAGCTGCTGCTGAGCAGGTGTACCACTCCACATCCACCAGAGAGTGTGTGGGAGGGACAGAGTGTTTATATCACATTATCAAAAGATGAAAATAGTGAATGCTATTTCATCAGCCCCAAAACATCTAAACATGAAAATATCGAACATTCAGAACAGTGAATTTTTTCCCATGGAAAAAATGCGCTGCTCGGAAACACATACACACAACACAAGCACATCAAACAAACAGCAACCACATACATACACTTAAATTCCTACATCTAACACTATACTAAACTAAACATACACTACTATCTACCCACTTACCTTAACCCAAACCCTAACCCTAAGGTCCATCACTATCGCACACTCACCTAAACCGTGCCCTTACCCTAACTCACTTAAACCGCCCCTAACCCTAAAGTGTGTCACTATCGCACACATGCCTAACCCGTGCCCTAACCCTAACTCACTTAACCCACCCCTAACCCTAACGTACAAACAATCGCACACTTACCTGAACCCAACCCGTAAATTTCCACCACAGCGCTAAGAATAGCAAAGCTGCAGAACAGCGAATTCTTTCCTTGGGAAAGAATTCTCTGTTCTGCAGCTTGGCTATTCTTAGCATTCGCTGAATAGTGTTTAATATCAGAACATTTGAAGTTTTACTACTTCGATGTTCTGATATAGACCCGGGACAGACAGAGGCAAAGTACATCAGAGAAGGGCTTGGAGACTAAAATCAAAGCATCATCTGTCATACAACTACCAGTACAGGGATACAAACCCCTGACTGACTAGCCATTACTATTACAAGTGCATGCAGTTACTCTATGTGTCACAAAGCTGACATGTTGGTGTGCTGTAAGAACATATATGTGTGCTGGTGAGTGACATCTGCAACAGAGATATAGTAGACATACATTAGGTGTAGCACATATTGCTGTCCACATGAATGGATGTCATTGTCAACACAACCACACTCTCTAATGGACTCACATTGCCATTCTTTTCCAGGCCCACAAATACACTTCCTAACTACTTAGTTTGCCACACTGCAGTAATGCACAGGTATTACATGCACCACAGGGGATCTCCGGAGGTTCTATGGGCTAGGGCATGTGAACGTGTCTGACATCAGTCGGTATGCCAATGGGAGTTATAATGGTGTGACTATGGTTGGGAGCATCATACCCCACATGCACATACAAAGTGCCAGCACTGACATGCATGTGTGCATTGCTTCATGAGTGTGTAGTGGTTGGTCGTGCAAGATGGCTGTACAAGGCTGTGTGAGGGGTTATCCTTGGCATTGTGCCACCCGACAATGGTGTGCAGTGTGGTACAGGGGTGTATTGTCTGCAATGTCCCACACAGATGGGTATTGTATGAACTGTCCTGACATCCTGGTTACAATTGTGTATGGCCATTGCTTTGCAATGCATGCCATGTCTGTGTTTGATAATCCTTGACATAGACATTGCCTGGGATGTGCATGTCAACAATAATGTACAGTGATATGTACAAGTGTACCTGGTTTGGCTGGCACATGTTGTGTACACAGACTGTTATCCTCAGATATGCCAATACTGGCCTGGTGTGGCAGGACCTGCTTATAGACAGCAGGTTGACCCTGCACCTGCATTGATAGCATGATACAGGTATTCCCTGGTGTCAGTGGCATCAGTCCATACAGGGCACGTGTGTAAGGCATCGTATGGCATCTGTGGATCACATTTGATGGCACTACATATGTTGCAGGCATCCAGTGGGGAACATAGTGAAGGCACATTGTCCGCAATTATGTGCCTATTGTACTGCTGTACAGGGTGCCATGCCCTCTGCAACCTACTGCAATCACACCATGCCTACTATCTGTCTTCAATGTGGAGGGTACAAGCAACATAGTGGGATATTCTAGGCAAGTGTGTTTGTGTATGACACATGGGTTCAGAACGTATTCCGGGTAATAGTAGGGTTGCATACTTTGTTCACCAGGCCTTTTGCCAGATGTAGGGGTATGGCTTGCCAACAGTGTCCCTTGCCTGATTGACATCTGTATTCCTCGTGAGGTGGACATTGTGACATATAATACATATAATACAGACACCATATAGGAAAACTACAAAATCCGCTACCCAACATGTCCATTGGTTAAACACTTACAGCCACCTCCACACAGGCTCTGACTGTCAAACACACACACCTGCCAGTCTTGGAATAGAACCCCTATCTAACTAGTTTATCACACTACAGCATTACCCAGGTACAGCAAGTGCTATGGAGATTACTGGATTATAGCACTCCCAGAGGTGTATTACTAGGTGGGCAACAACAGCAGGATTGCCAAAGATGGTTATGTGAATTGTAAAGAGTGTGCATACTCTAAAAAGCATTGTTCCTTTTGCAGACACAAACACTTGCCCTGTCTTGGAATAGAACCCCTACCTAACTAGTTTATCACACTACAGCATTATGCAGTTACAGCATGCGCTACAGAGATTACTGTGTTACAGAAGTCCCAGAGGTGTATTTCCAGGTGGGTGACATCAGCAGGATTGCCAAAGGTGGTTATGTGAATTGTAAAGAGTGTGCATACTCTAAAAGCATTGTTTCTTTCTCAGTCAGGCAGACAGACACACACACACACACAGTTGGCCTGTCTGGGATTAGAACAGCTACCAAACTAGTTTAGCACACTACAGCATCATGCAGTTACAGCACGCACCACAGAGATTACTGGTTTACAGCAGACCCAGAGGTGTATTTGTAGGTGAGTGACATCAGCAGGATTGCCAAAGCAGGGCATTTCAAGTGTACTGCAAGTTGTACATGTCTGTTACCTGCGTGTACCCGCTGCCTACCGTCATGAAAACACATTTACACCTGCTTAAAAGTGTCGTATGTGGTCATAATTGACAGTATCAGCAAGGCTTGCAGGTCTTGAACCCTGGACCATGCATAGCGAGGTCACTGGAAGTACCACTAAACCATCTGGGTTGTATACACATTGCATGGAGTTTATAATGCACATCTTACTACAGGTATTCCACAGTAGTGAAAACACATGGGACAGTCACTTTGTGTACATATGTACAGTAACCTTGAATGTACTGAAACTACAAAGACAAGTCCACATCTATACAACTGTCATAACTACATATGTGTGTATATATATATATATATATATATATATATATATATATATATATATATATATATATATATATATATGCACCTACGTGATGTGTACACACACACACACACACACACACACATATATATATATATATATATATATATATATATATATATATATATATATATATATATATATATATATAGCTATAGCTATATATATATATATATATATATATATATATATATATATATATACATACATATATATATATATATATATATATATATATATATATATATATATATATATATATATATATATATATATATATATACACATCTGAACACCCTTTGTGACACAGAAGGGTTCCAAAGGAACTGACATGTACACAAAACAGAGGCATCTCTTGTGTTATAACATTTAAATCTTAAGCAGTTCACCAGAGAAGGGATGGTTGTTGTGCATGTGGAGTTTGGGGTGGGGAATGATGGCTAATGTAATCTACCCCAGGGATTGTGGAGTTACAGTGGGGGAATTATGGGTATGGACTTACACTCTGGTGACCACTTTTGTGTCACTGCTCGACAGTGGCACAGGAAAATATAATACCTGACTGTAGTCGTTCTTGACTGTGTATTCTTTACCATTCCTAACTATGTAATACTTTGTAGACACCGGTCACCACAGATGGCTACCATGATGTGCTAAAAGACATTACACATGTGTATGCCTGGCTACAGGGTAGTCACACACAAAAACACGCACACACTTGCCAATATTGTGCATACACATCTTGCCTATGTAAAGGTAACTAGTACAGTGGTATGCAGTTGGGGTATGTGCCACAGAACACATACAATTACACTTACTCTAATTCGACTTCTGAGCTGGGTGACATCACAGGACTGATTACTTGCAGTGGGGAGGGGGGAAGAGAGAGGTTTAGCAGTTGACAAGGATAAAGGCCAGTGCAAAAGGTGTTATCTCTTTGGAATTCAGCAAAACCCATTGTCATGACAGGATGCAGAGACAAATACAATAACACACCCACACTTAGCCACTTGCTGACACACACACACACTAAGCCATTTGCTGGCACACACTCAGGTATTTGCTGACACACACACACAAACACACTCAGCCATTTGCTGACACACACAGGCATTTGCTGTCACACACACAAACACACGCACACAGTTGCCAGTGGTGGGATCAGAACTCCTGCCTATCTACAGATTACGATTACAGTACTATGCAGTTACGAGACGTGCCACAGAGATTACACATTCCAAGGCAGTCAGCATGCCCTTCTTAGATTGAGGACAACAACAGGGAGACTGACAGTCATGAAGTGCATAGCTGTAAACCTGTGTGTTTAAAGTAGGTGTCCTTATAACCTGTATGCACAACAAGACACATCATCTGCAGGTAGTACATAGGTAGGCCTGAGAGGTATAATTGTAGCACAACAGGAACCTGAACTGGAGTATGCCCATCTGTGGAATGGACAACTACTATCACTATACAGGGTTACAGTGGGCATGCTCATGCACTTAGTAGCACAGGGTCGTTTGGGATGCACTATGACTACAACTACACAAGGTTATACTGGGCATGCTCATACACTTAGTAACAAAGGGCTTGTTGGATGCACTGACTCAAATTACACAAGGTGGCAGTGGGTATGCTCATACACTTAGTAGCACAGGGCTGTTTGGGATGCACTTGGATTCTAACCACAGAAGGCCACAGTGTGCATGCTCATACATTTACATGTACAGAACACATTGTGATGGACTCCTATTGTAAACACACAGCTTTACAGCTATGTACATCTTACCTGTCAGTATATATGCCCATCATACTGGTTTACTACCTGATACCTGTATGTGGCCTCCAAATTATATATCTGTGTCTGTGCTGTGTGATACACATGCTTACATGTACATGAAGTACTGACATATATATGTTAAGTATACACATTCATGCATGTGTGGACATGACAGACAATAGGTTACCTGGGACACACAGGCGGATGCTACCTACAGTCACACACTTTGCTACCCTGAAAGGCATACATTGATAGCAGGTTGTGGACAGTGGCATTATATGTGGAACAGTGGCATGCACAAGCATAATGTGTGAGCCACATTGTGTAGTGGTACTGAGGTGCAGGTACCAAGATGACCTCTCCCGGCTGTGTTAGTAGTTGTCATTATTAGCAGGACTGCTACCCTAAGTATATCTCACATTGGTCATATACACAATTTCTGCTGCTGTCCGTCACCTTACATGAGGCATTTGCTACCAATCATATTACTGCCACTCGCAGTGATGTCATGGTAAGAGTGGCAACTGCTAGACCAAAACAATGAGCCAATGTCCTGCTGTTATTATGAGGTTGTCCAGTGTGTCATTCTGGGCTGTCATGACTGAATGACAAGCCTTCAACACAGATCACATGCATCCATGTGTCACGTGTGTGTGGATAATACCTAGGCCACATTCACCCATATAGCTGCATTCCAAGGCAAATGCCCTACACCCAGAAGTAACACCCTGACACCTACAAGACATTTTCATTGGATGCTTATGCTAACCAGTGCTAGATGTGTGGTTTAGTAATCTATTTGCTCAATGTAGAACCTACAATGGGGATTAGTGACATCTGTGCAGTGAGGAACACCTGGCTGAAGCCTCTGTAGTGCACAATTGCACTACCACCATATAACTCAGATCCAGACATGTGGGCCATAACAGTGGTATGGACCATTCCAGGTGGTGGTGTCCACATATTCATAAAGGCCACTCACGGGTAAAGACCACTACTCTGACATAACTCATCACAGATGAGTCAGGTACAGGTGACAGCAGCAAATGCTGCATTCTAGGTTGTATCCTCATATATATCCACCACCTTGCCCCCAGACTAGAAACACACATCCATATGCGGTATGACATAGTATGGTAGACCACCAGATAACCCTTGATTGGTGGACTGTACCTAGGCCTACATCAACTGTGCAAAGTACCCATGCACAGACACAGCTGCATAATGTGTTATGCAATGCAATAATACCACTGTTTATAACCAGCTCAGTTGTACACATACAAGGGTCCCTCAGATGTTGTCAGCATTAACACGGTCGACTGTTGCTGTACACCAGTAAACAACACCCTCATGGTTAGATATGACCTAACTGTACCTGCCCTGGATATTTAGATCCCACACTCATACAACATAAAGGACATTACCATAGCTTTCGTTATCCATTCCACATACAGGTGGCTACAGTCATTACACACATGCACATGGCAGATAGTATGCTAACAATACATAAGGTTTGATATCTATATTAACAGAGGTAATATTCCTTCTCTACTGGTCACCCATGACACCTATCATATCATACAACACCCCATGTGGCATGTATGTCATTAGACATGTCCACCTATTGCATTGCCTACAAACATACCCAAATAACAGGATCATAGGACCTACACAAGGCCTGTATTGACAGACTCAGGGAAATCCAGCTCTGCTCTGTATGTTCCTGAGTAGTCACAGGTGATATGTTCATGACATGTACAGCCATGTGTGGCCACAGCTCCTACATATACCCCATGTCAACAATTGAAAGCCATGCATGCTGTGTGTTGTCTGGACATTAGCCTTAGTACCACAATAGCCAGTACATGCTGGGGTGAGATGTTTACAAGCCACAGACCTCGCACATGCTTGAACGAGTGTACTGCCTAGCTCTAACAGAGCACATTGCTGGCACTCTTCCAGTAAACATGAGGTGTGTATGGCAAATATGATGTGCTCACTGTTGACCATTACAGTGCTCTCATTTCACCATGGCACTGTCAAGTAACAGTTTGTAGGAGCATGACATGGAATAATGCTGTGTGTGTCTCACTGATATGTGCTGTTGTCATATGTGTACACTTGACTACTCGGTGAAGGTGGTAGTGTCCTACCAGTACATGAATACAACATCCATTATGGTGTACTGCTTGGCTATGTTTCACTCAAGGCGTGGGGAAGGTGTGGAATGTATCCTCTTGACCTGCTAGTGCACTTACTGATGTAGACCGCATATGTGTGCATGTATTGATGTTTGTGTAGATTCCATGTCTGTGCAGTGTCTGATGTCTGAAGGTGACTGTTGTCTTAGTACATCATGCTGTTGCAATACAGCCTCAACATTGCCAGCTGTATATGGTGATATGCTCCAAGTACAGTTAGCTGTACATGAGGTTTGGACAGATGTTTGGACATGATTACTAAGTGGTGGGGCTTTTTTACAGATGAATGATTACTGAGGACAGCTCACTGGTGTGTTACAACCATTCCTATAATAACCTGTGTAACTGATAAGGTCAGGTTTTGTTAACTGAATTGGAAGACAGACAATGTAGAATGCAGTGAATGTGACACTGAAGGCAAACCTCATGACACCTGTAACGGTAATACCACCCCTGTGCATATATTGTGCATATATCAGCACAGTTGGCAAAGGAAAGAGTCAGTAAGCTGTGTAGCAAATGCGATAGTGCTGTACTTCTGTAATACCTATCATGAGATAGGCAGGTGTTTGATTCACACTACTGGCACGTGTGTGTGTGTGTGTCCATATATGTCACGTATGGTTGGAAATACATCCCACATGTTTTCACTCTCCTGAACACTGTTGTTGACACCAGTACAGAGTGAAGTGTAGAAAGAAAGGCATAGGCAGGTGGTTGAACCTCACACATGTAAAGTGTCTGTATGTGTGTGACATAGGTGTATATCTTTGTGAATGTCACAGTGTGTGTGTGTGTGTGTGTGTGTGTGTGTGTGTGTGTGTGTGTGTGTGTGTGTGTGTGTGTGTGTGTGTGTGTTTGGCTGTCCGGTCCTTGGGGTGAGGCTGTATTTTACCATAGTGAAATGTTATTCTCCCCTCCCCCCATCCACTCAATGCAATCTAGTATCCCTGTTGATATCATCATTCATAGACGGGCATTGTAACCACCTGTTAACATGTGCACCCTGGGGTGTGACCTGTTGTTACATAGCCTACTGGTGGACCCCCCTCCCCACATACACTCACTGTACTGTAGTATCCCTGTCGATGTCCTCGATCTTAGGCCATTCCGACTACCTGTACATGTGTAATCTCTGTGGCACATCTTGTAATTGCGTAGTACTATAATGATGATATGCACATAGGCAGAGGTTCTCATCCAAACATTGGCAACTGTGTGTGTGTCAGAGTGTGTGTTACTGTGTCTGTGAATCCCTGAGTGTGTGGGTGTGTCTGTGTTTGCATGCTGTCATGGCAGTTGCTATTACTGCTTCCCAATGAGAAGCCATTATTGCCACTGGCCTTTACCCTTGTCATCCACCATACCACTTTTTTACCTCCTCCCTGCTCCAGGTAACAATACCTATGATGTCATCCACTATGGATGTGATGGCTCTGAACACAGTAGCTTACTACACAGCTATCATGCTCTTAGATCATTAGAACAGTAAACATAATTGAAACATGGGACAATATAACTGTCATGTGGAAGCTACAAAGTGCATGCAGGTATTGTCATACTGACCTGTGACATGTCAACATGTACATATGGGACACTAACCGCAAACACCGACATCCCCCGGCACATGCAACTACACCTGAAAGAGAAAGGCAGAACATCAAGATCAACATGCTGTTAGTGTTGTTACACATGATACATAATGTCAAATGTACAAAATGAATTCTAAAACTGTAATACATGGTATGTCTGCTGCCTGTCAACACTACTCAACAATATTAATCTACAATTGTCTACCTAGTATTTTTACCCTGTGCATCAGACCATATGAGTATGTCCCTGCACTGATAGTATGGATGACAAAGATGCGGCACAGGCATCATCATATGCACAGGGTGATAATGTTTGCCAGAGGCCTAGGCTGCGTCATTGGATGACATAATAATTGCACATTATTTAGGGGCTTTGTAGTTCATTGTAGGTAATGATTTGTGGCCGCAGTCATTGGGATCTATTATTATTAACTTTTTATTTACATTTTATTTTTCCGTCTAGGTTTTTTTAAGTGCATCAACGATGTACTCAATGAGTTTTATCATAGAATAGTAATCATATATATGTCACTTTTTGTTTTCGTACGCTGTCTCAATATTGCAATGTAATTTTGTATTTTATTGTATTTCAATGTGACCATGTGACAGGAAATGAAGGGATATATAAGGGGGTTATTGGATGACATTGTATCCGTTCTGAAGTTGTTTTTTTTCAAACTGATGAAAAGCTTGTGTAAGCTTAATAAACGTTTTTATCCGTTGATTTTATCATTCTATTGAACTGTTTTTTGTCCTCTGGAGGGCTACTGGAGAGAGTCCACCTTTTCATTTTTCATTATTTTTTTTGTTGTTAGTAGTTTATCTTATTTCACATGTCAGTGTTATCCCATATGACATAACTCCATAGATGTCATATGCGTCACTGAGGACAGGGTTATGCAGATGAAGGGTGGTATGTATGGGATGTGAGACATCATGTTTTGCAGGATAGTTGAGCAGTGTTGCAGTCAGCCCACTACATGTCATGGACATGTCAGATAGCACATGACATTGTGTGACATTCATAGCAAGGGTATAATCCACAAGGGTGTATCCTGTGGGCCAGTCATACTCCAGCTCCAACACATTTAGAGCGTGTGCACACATATGCTCTCTGTACAGTACTGTTCGTATTCCCAACATGTGTAATGCTGATATGTAGTACCTGTCCTTACAGTGAAACACACCTCCATCATTGTATTCACTGTTGTCCACACATCTGGCAATGACAGTTTGTAAGGTTTAGTGTAGGTGTTTCATATAGTCTTCCATTGTTTCACATGGGTAACCACTGTGATGCATTGCAGGTCTGACCAGTGTCTATTAACAGGACCACCATACATTATGAGTACGTGTGTTATGGCAGATAACATGCAATTAATAGGATCCGTGCATTATTAAGCCTAGTAAATAGTAACAATCTCACCTGTCATAGGCTGCTGTCGCTGCACAATGCCAGATGTACCTAAAAAGGAGTGTGATAGCTACAGGGTGCAATGTCCATGTTAGCACATAAGCCAGTACAATACACTATACTATGAAGTATGCACATATGTGCATACATAGAGTAGCAAACTATAGTATGTGGCATGTGTGCATACATGCCTTGCATATGATGTTACATTACATATTGTACAGTAACACATGTAACTATGTGAAATATAGTTGTGTTATATGTGCAGTACTGGCTTACCAGGCAACTCCAGGATCGGTGGTTAACAGACACCCACCTCCACAATACCAGCTAAAGCTTGTGAATGGAGGTCTTCAGGTGTCTCCAGGTTGGCCAGTAGCTCCTCAGTATGTGTGAGTGGGGGCTGGGTGAGTGGCCCTCCCACCTGTTGCACCTTGTTCCCTTACGATTGCATTAGCATGCTGTTTCGCCCATCTTATGAGATCAGTGCAGTGTCAGCACACCTGCTTATAGGTGCGATTGTGACCACCAACATCATTTACCCTCCTGCAGAGTTCCTCCCACAGGGCATCCTGCTGCTGTGCATTCTGTGGCACAGGGCTGAAGAGTGTTGTATGGTTGTTGAGGAGGTATGGGATGAGGACCTCATCCTCCAAGCAGCTGTATGCTGGCAGCCTGCTACGTTGCCTACATGGAAGACATAATGATGGAGACAGGTCACAGTAACTCACAAGAAGTACAGAAGTATAGCTGAACATACACATGTATCAAATTTATTAAGATTACATATAAGTCTTTGCAAATCTACATGACACTAACACCACTGACATGTATAAGTCACACACATTTGACACTTACTGGTGATGTGATGTTATCGCCATATATGTGTGTGTCATGTGATGACATTGCTCATACTCCATGTGAATGTTGTCTTGAATTGGGCATGTCTGTTTGCCTGTACTGGTGTCTTTACCTATCAGCACATGCCTGGATGTGTTCACATTAATGCAATTGACCTTAATGCTGTGTATATATCACATATATAGTCATACATAGCCATTAGGGACATGACCTGTGACCCTACAAACTTGCAAGCATGTATGTGTTTTGTCATATACATCTGCATGGCACTGTACAGCTGTGTAGCATTCTACCATGTATTGCCTGTGTTGCACATGTGTAACACATGGGACAATAGCTAGTCTGATGCTATTTTCAGGGTTGGATATCAACTATATCATGTATGGTCATAGGGATCTAGTAGGCTATATGCCCTGGGTCATTTATGAGCCTAGGCAGACAGGTTACCTAGCTGTAGGCAACAGACAGGTAGGTTTCAGTGGCCAGTTCAAGCAGTGCCACAGAATTGATCCACAGGGTTACTGATATATTTGGCATCAGTCATCACACCATGTCACAGAAAGGGGTGATGTGCAGCTTCACTGGACAAGGATGCATAGTATGGCAAGAGTATGTTAAGTGTATGGGACAAAGATCTGTCAGGCATGTTGTGATCCTTGTACTAGAAAGGTGGATGTCCATGAAGTATGTGTTTATTTGGGATCAGGATGTGTTAAGTGTAGCAGGTCCAACACCTCTGGGTTGGACATGGCTTTATTTAGGGTAGGCTGCATGCTACATAGTGCAGCTAGGAATTGGGAAGGGCAGTATAGGCCATCTACAGATGGGCAATAACCCTTAAAGGAAATATGTGATCTATTGTGGGTCACATGAATGTTGAGTATGGCTGAGCAATTATCTCTATATTCCTGGATGGCACCCTGTCATGATTAGGGGTGCCACATACAACTACCTGGTGTGGTGAAGTAACTATCAAAGGAAAGAGTACTGTCCAGCTGCATCCCATGCACACAGTTGCCATTATGTTGACCGCTGCCTAGGTGGTAGTTCATGGGTACAGGGTTTGTAACATAGGGGATGACAATGCAATACTTAGCTGTCAGATTGTGGCCATATGTCACACACCACACACCTGACACACTAAGGCCCTTCTGTATGTTGAACATGCCACACATTGAGACAACTATTGCTCCTAGTTCATAGTCATTTGCAAACATCAATAGGCTGATGTCTTCTGTGTTAGTCTGTGTGGTATAGATAACAAAGTGGGGAAGTACCAGGAATGAAGCCTGTATTACTGTGGCTGGCACTGGTTTGATATGCGTGTATTAGTCAGACAACTTCAGTAGTGTTGGTTCTGCCAGCAGTCCAGTTAACAACCACTCCTGTGACATAGGAATATACACCTAGTTTACTGAGTGTAGTTGGAACACAGTATGGGTGATGGTGTCCTATGACCTGGCAAGGTCATGATATGCAGTGTGAATCAACCCTAATCTCATCTACATCTGTACTGAGTACATCTACATCTGTACTGAGTATATCAAATACATTGATCACGGTGCATGGCCTTACAGACCAGACTCAGCAGGGTAGTTGTGCACTATTTCCCATTATCAGTGGTGTCTCCCCCTTTGTGGGGTGTGATAACTGTTGCTGTTCACCATTCGGTGTGTACACAGCCTGACATGGAGTTATGATTGAACATGATGTGTATGTGGATAGCTGATTGTTCTTACATTTGTGTAGGATACACCTTGGGATGTTTACAGGTCCCATGAAAGCTATATGTATGGCTTTAGAGAGTGCAGCTTGTACCTGCATAGTCATTATTACAGGAGCCCTGTAGTGTACATGGATATATTGCTATGTGTATCTATTGGGGGTGTGGGAGTGGGTATAGGTTCTCCAAGACCCTATCTGGATGAACAGGTGCTATTTCTGTAGGTGCAGTACTTCCCACGCCATAGTGCTGTGCAGCACAGCAGGTCTTGTCGTTGCCATTATGATTAATGACACAGCTATAGAATGCTGTGTGATTGGCCTCATAATATGTGGCTGATTAGTTTCACAGTAGCTTTGTGTGGTTTTATATGGTGTATCTGCATCTTACTGAGGCTGACCAGCGATCACCTTCACTCATGTGTGTTCACTCTTCCAACAGTTACTACCTTCTGTGGTACAGTTTAAAGCATGGTACCACCAGTTTGCCTACTTGTTTGTGTTTGGTTGAATCCTGGTTCTGTTTCAATGGCACAATCACTGCATGTATGTGACTACTTAAGGTTCATTTGTGTAGGATTCAGCATTTGCACATGCATTGTCCATCTGCATGGGTGCCATGAGGGTCACCACTCTGCTCTTAGGAAACATAACATTGGCATTGGAGATAAACTATGTGTAACATACTGTTAGCCCTGTTTGTGTGACTACTGTGATCCAGGTCATTGGGGTAACGGAATCCAACATGCACTGAGCACAGGTGTTGGTACATGAGGAGTCTTCCCAGTTCATAATGGAATAGTTGAGAGTAGCCATTATTATGGTTCTGTCTCAGACCTAATCTTCCCCATTACAGCACATTATGACAGTTGAGAAATCCATGGCATGGTGGGTGATCTGTCACAAGGTACAATTTGAATTCCACTTTGGCACAAAGGTAGTTGCTCAGCATAATGCATCTGTAGTTATGCAAGTGCAACTAGTGTGGGGGTGTACATATCCTTCAGGAATATGGACACCCCTGTGGCCCATGTGTTCCAATAAAGGATAATGGGCAAGAGGTGAGGTATGTGTTATAACATGGTCATGCAGGTGTGCTTTCCGGAGCATTGAAACATGTCTCAGCCACTGCACAGATATGTTCTCCATGTTAGGGATTGACATATGTGTGTCCATATAGTATTTCTGACATGTATCATTGTATAGCGAGACCCACAGTTTATTGTTTGGCTGTCCCTGTAACAGCAGTGGACCTTCACTTGAACTGTGCATGATGAAGGCACTATAGGGGAAGCGTGAGTCCTAGGCAGTATCCAGATTCCCAGGGGTGACAGGTGCAAGCCCTGTATGGAAAAGCATCATGGTCTGTCAACCATGTTATCCCAGGCAGACAGATACTGGATACCCTTTGACTTGCACCACTACACTAGACAATTGTGGAATACAATCCTTTTGTCCCTGTACTGCAGTATCATTCTGGCCAATGGTAGAATGCTACCCAGGCCTTAGGACATGCCTGCATGGGCTACAAGACCTGACAGTTCCTACATATGTTTCCATGCAATCCAGGCTACTGCATCACAGGTCTTGCACAACAACATGGAATATGCCAGAGCCATATGTATAGTTCAAAAGGTGGCCTGAGTGTATGGATATGTGGCTAATCATGGCAGACAGGCAGCTAACAGTATGTATGCCCTTGTATACGTTGGTGTTTAACATAGTGCTAGGGTTTGCATTCACAAATGAGTACTGTTGGGCATGTTTTCAGCCACGTGTTCTAAGGTGTGAAACAATTATGCAAACTATGTCATACAGTTTGTGTATTTCAGTGTCTGTCTCTTCCAGCTTGGGAGGTCACTTGTTTGGCCAGATACTTAGAAGTGTCTGTGAATGTCTGTGATTTCTGGTAGTGTGTGTGGGTGTCCCTACTGTGTTCTGGAAAGGGTATGTGTTGGTTGTGCTGATGAGATGCATGTGTTAACCTACACCTCATGACTGTCCAGTCCAGTCATGGCTGTAGACTGGGCTGTCTTCAAGTTTACCCCTGTAGCTGCATCCCAAACAATGTGTGGGGCATGGCGTTAGGTGGGTTTGGCAGTGTACATGGCATAGAGATTACATTCCCCCAGGATGGCCACATACACAAAGCTGACATTAGTAAACACCAGTAGCTGACTAGTGGACATGCCTGTATGAGCATTCAGTACTACAAGTACCAAGTACTGTATTTAGTTTGCGTATTGCTTATGAAGATGTTTTAGACAGTGATGCTCACATGTAAATATTTGTGTTATGAACGTGACAACACTGGCTATTACCGAAACATTGTAGCTACCTTTAGCAGCAATCCTCCTCTGAGGAGCACATCACATCCTGTTAGTTGATTACAGATGATGCAAGTGTCTACAGGTCTGTTTCCTTCTCTGGGTATATACTCACATATCCACCAGGACCATGAGCTCTGTTGGGCACAGACACCCACTCTCCAAACAGAGGCATGCATCAATAGACTCGTATGCCACTATCAACATGATCAGGATATAATCAGATAGTGTAAGCCATCACCTATGAAGCAGCTATTACACATGGGCAGCTGTCTTCTACATCTTACACTCCTACTGCAGATGTTACACTGGAGTTAAAGATGATATGCAACCTGTTTCATTACCAGTACTGTGTACTACCTTACATACAGTATGTGTAAGCGGCTGTTAGGTTGGCAATAAGAGGTTGGGCTACACAAGCCTGGTAGTTCAACCAGTGTGTCTCTACTCTCAATATCCACTTTATGTAGGTGTGCACATAGCCATTTGGTCCAGCCCTGTAACAAGGGTCACTACACATTTGCATAACATGTACACATGCACAGCTGCTATTGCTTGCAAACGATACTAGAGAAGTCCAGCCCTGTAACAAGGGTCACTACACATTTGCATAACATGTACACATGCACAGCTGTTATTGCTTGCAAACGATACTAGAGAGGTCCGGCCCTGCAACAAGGGTCACTATACATGTGCATAAAATGTACACATGCACAGCTCTTATTGCTTGCAAATTATACTTGAGAGGTCCAGCCCTGTAACAAGGGTCACTACACATTTGCATAACATGTGCACATGCACAGCTCTTATTGCTTGCAAATGATACTAGAGAGGTCCAGCCCTGTAACTACAAGTACCAAGTACTGTATTTAGTTTGCGTATTGCTTATGAAGATGTTTTAGACAGTGATGCTCACATGTAAATATTTGTGTTATGAACGTGACAACACTGGCTATTACCGAAACATTGTAGCTACCTTTAGCAGCAATCCTCCTCTGAGGAGCACATCACATCCTGTTAGTTGATTACAGATGATGCAAGTGTCTACAGGTCTGTTTCCTTCTCTGGGTATATACTCACATATCCACCAGGACCATGAGCTCTGTTGGGCACAGACACCCACTCTCCAAACAGAGGCATGTATCAGTAGACTCATATGCCACTATCAACATGATCAGGATGTAATCAGATAGTGTAAGTCATCACCTATGATGCGGCTATTACACATGGGCAGCTGTCTTCTACATCTTACACTCCTACTGCAGATGTTACACTGGAGTTAAAGATGATATGCAACCTGTTTCATTACCAGTACTGTGTACTACCTTACATACAGTATGTGCAAGTGGCTGTTAGGTTGGCAATGAGAGGTTGGGCTACACAAACCTGGAATTTCAACCAGTGTGTCTCTACTCTCAATATCCACTCTATGTAGGTGTGCACATAGCCATTTGGTCCAGCCCTGTAACAAGGGTCACTACACATTTGCATAACATGTACACATGCACAGCTGTTATTGCTTGCAACCGATACTAGAGATGTCCGGCCCTGCAACAAGGGTCACTATACATGTGCATAAAATGTACACATGCACAGCTCTTATTGCTTGCAAATGATATTAAAGAGGTCCAACCCTGTAACAAGGGTCACTACACATTTGCATAACATGTACACATGCACAGCTGATATTGCTTGCAAAGATACTAGAGAGGTCCAGCCCTGTAACAAGGGTCACTACACATTTGCATAACATGTACACATGCACAGCTGTTATTGCTTGCAAATGATACTAGAGAGGTCCAGCCCTGTAACAAGGGTCTCTACACATTTGCATAACATGTACACATGCACAGCTCTTATTGCTTGCAAACAATACTAGAGAGGTGGATATTACATGTGTTATGTGCATGGATAGTTACCTGGCTCTTCCAATTATCTTTGCGATCATGCTGCTAAACTGTCAGATGAATACAAATGATATGTATCCTGTTATTGAGTATGGTAATTGCCAACAGACATAACTACTGTTTACATAACATAACAGAACTGCTAAGTAGAACAGAATACAGATCTGCCTAAAGTACTGTACATATCACAGTTATTGGCACAATATCCCACAATGCACACCATATTTGCACGGTAAGCCCACCATTAACATATTCATCTTACTTATACACCCATACGTATGTCAACTGTTACAATATATCGACATATACTATCCCCTGTTATAGCATATACTTGTTGGACCAATCCTGACACTGACAGTGGCTGGAAGCGAATTGGAGGGTTCCAAGTCCATATCATCCCTTGTGGTGTATGCGGAGTTTGACTTGTGACTTACAGCAGTACACACATAGAATACTACAAGCATTATGACTGCTCAACAATACATCACTACAAGATAGCAATTTCTGCTATATGAATTGACTACACTGTAATTCTTACAGAACAGGTACTACATACACAGACATGCTACATGTTATACATACCTTCTTAGTAATTGGAGGTGTTATTGACTAGTATAATACTCGTTTTCGGTTTGTCTTTCAGTTTTTTGTACTGTCCTACAGGTAGATACAGATGGTTTGAATGTGTGACAAGGCAACCTTTTATAGTTACAGATCAGTAACGTGCTATCCCGATAGCCAATTGGTGTTCCTAAGTAGCTAATTACATGCACATCAGCTGCGCTGCTACTGCCTTAGCCAATACCATGTCTACAGTGGAGTATAACTGAGTACTCCATTTGGGCATTGTCCCTTTGCCTTACTTGTGAGGAAGACGGTGTGGAAGTGTTGTTTGGAATCTATTGCAACAGCTGTATGGAGATGAACAGTAATATATTGTGTGTAATGCTTAGAGGATTTGGTCTAAATGTGAGTACTGCTGTTATATTTCTGAACATTGCTACTTGTGCAGGGTTTGTCTGTACCTAATACTTCTGCATATGTTTCAGTCTGGCCAGGTTGTTTGACCAGCTCAAGGCTGCATAGCTATGCATATAATGTTAGGGGGTTTACAGTGTGCTTACCAGACATATTTAGTTTGGTGTTACTGTGTATCATACTGTGCTGATAATCAGTACTCGGTAACACTTCCTGGTGTACGAACCTTTCAACCCTCTGAAATGGGATTAGTTCATACAAACCCTGTTACATCAGCTGTTCAATTGTATAACAGCAACTATTTCACATAGGGCCATGTCAGTGTGTCTGTGTCCAGGTATGTTAAGGTTTCAGCACATGTTGTACAGTAGTTAATTAATTGGTTATGGTGTGTATTGATGTAATTATTTTGGTTGTGGGGTAGATGTTGGTGGGTGTATATAGCACATGCAGGTGTGTAGGAATAAGAAGTTATGTACCTACCATAACGTTCCATGTTAGTTGTCTTCTCTCACCTTCTTTCTTGCTGGATGGGTTCAGAGCCAAGAGCTAATTTCACCAGCTCGAGGCAACCCTATATCCCATGATGCAAGGTGGAGACTACCCAGATCTCGTTTGGTAGCTAAGGAAATTATGCAATATATTCTTCCAACTGGAGAGGAGGAAGAAAAAGCAACAATACTAAAAATGACAATCATAATAATCATAATCCTCTGAAAGGGATCAACCTAATCTAGTGACTCTAGAAGCTGAGTAGCTAGAAAAAAAAAAGGATAAAACCTCTTAATAGAAGAGGCATAATCTTCTCGGTCTAACCAGGCTAGAGGGATGGATGGCGGGATGCAAGAAAGAAGGCGAGAGAAGACAACTAACATGGAACGTTATGGTAGGTACATAACTTCTTAATGTTAAGTTGTCAATCTCACCTTCATTCTTGCTGGATGGGACCGCGTCCCTAGCACCTCTATCCTCGGTGGCTCAATGGAACAGACTCTTGAGAACGGTGGAACCAAAATTCACTCTGTCTAGGGAGGCCAAGTCTAATTTGTAATGTGAAACAAAGGTATGAGGAGAGGCCCATGTGGCTGCTGCGCAAATAGTGTCTATTGGAAGTCTAGCCTGAAAAGCTGTAGATGTAGCTAGAGCTCTGGTAGAATGGGCTTTTGGCCTAGAAATCAACTCTTTGCCTCTGAGCTGATAAATGTAAGTAATCACAGAAGACAGCCATCTAGATAAAGTCACCTTGGAGACTGGAAGGCCTTTCCTGTTCTCTGCATAGGATAGAAACAGTTGATCAGATTTCCTAAAATGTTTAGTTTTGTCCAGATAATATCTGAGTTGGCGGTGAACATCAAGACAATGTAGTTTTTGTTCCGCTCTATCAGAATAATTTGGGAAAAAAACTGGAAGATCAATGGATTGATTTAAGTTCGTCTGCGATGCCACTTTGAGTAAGAAAGACAGATTAGTCCTTAGAGATACCCTGTCTTTGTGGAAGATTAAGTAGGGAGGACGAATGCAGAGAGCATGAAGCTCAGATACTCTCCTGGCAGAAGTAACGGCGACTAGAAAGAGTGTCTTCCAAGAAAGAAATTTCAATGAACAGGCATCCGCAGGTTCGAAAGGGGGAAGAATCAAGGATGTTAAAATTAAATTTAGATCCCACTGTGGTGGGGGGTCTCTAATCGGAGGTTTAAGTAAAAAGATACCTCTAAGGAATGCCTTGCAAAGTTTATGTGACATAATGTTGTGGTCCAAAAAGCCTATATGAAAATTTGAAATTGCTGCCAGCTGAACTTTTACTGTGGAGGAAGAAGTTCCTGAATGAAAAATCTCAGCTAGGACGTCCAAGACCAAATGAATCAGAGCAGTATAGGGGTCTATATTCCCAGCTTTTGCCCAGAAGGAGAAACGTTGCCATTTACTAGTGTAAATCCTTCTGGTGGAAGATTTAAGGGAAGCTACTATGATATCCCGGACGGGATTAGAAATCATAGGAAGCCTGGCTAAGGATGGAAGTGGTGCAACCAAGCAGTGAGGTTGAGAGAAGGTATGGATTGGTGCAGCTGCCCCGACTGGTGGGTCAGAAGATCTGGAACCGGGTCCAGATGCCATGGCTGTACCAAGAGATAATGATGTAGGAACGGAAACCATATCTGTCGAGGCCAATAAGGGGCAATGAGAATCAACTTGGCTCTCAAGGTGGTTGCTTTCTGAATTACTTGAGGTATCAGAGGAAAGGGGGGAAAGGCATAAAGAAGTCCCTGGGGCCAATCTTGGGTTAGAGCGTCTCTGGGGGGATGGCCTGGAAGGGGGAAGAGAGAGAAGTCTGGGCATTTGCTGTTTTGAGGTGTAGCAAAAAGGTCGCAGCAAGGAAGGCCCCACTCCTGAAAAATCTCTTCCGTCACTGATTGTTTGAGAGACCACTCATGAGGCATGAGAATAGCTCTGCTCAACCTGTCCGCTATGATGTTGGATTTCCCGGGGATATGCATTGCTATCATTAACCACTGAGAAGAGATTGCCCACTGCCAAAGTCTGAGAGCCTCTCAACACAGTGGATAGGACTTGGTTCCGCCTTGTTTGTTGATATACCACACTACGGACATATTGTCCGTTTGGACTGCAATAGTTCCCAGGGGAAGAGAGTCGTTGAGGGCTTGCAACGTTAAAAGCACTGCTCTCATCTCTAGGACATTTATGTGCAGGTGGTATTCGAAAGGTTGCCAAGTGCCATGGACCATCCTGCCCTGATAATGCCCCCCACCCGATCAGGGGAGGCGTCCGATGTAACCGTGGCGACCGGGGCAGGAGGAACAAAGGGTCTGCCCTGATGGACTTGAGGGGACGATATCCACCAGGTCAGATGCCTTTTGCAAGTTGGAGTTATTATGATCCTGTGACGCATGGGAAGTTGTTGAAAGGACCATTGGGCGAATAGCATCCATTGTAGAAGACACATGTAAAAGCGGGCAAAGGGAAGAAGTGTTATGGCAGCCGCCATAAGACCCAATACTTTCAGAGCAAATCTGGCCTGAATTTTGTTGCTGAGAAGAATCACCTGGACGTGACTATGAATGTCCAAGATCCTTTGATCTGTTAACTTTGCTGAAAGTTGTACGGTGTCCAATTTTGCGCCTATAAAAGTAATAGATTGACAAGGCGACAAGGTAGATTTTTCAAAATTTATAGAAATCCCTAGCCCTCTGCAAATATGAATGGTGTAATCGCTGGCTTGGAGAAGTTGATGCCTGGTGGTGGCAGTGAGGAGCCAGTCGTCCAGATATGGAAACACCTGGAATCCTTGACGTCTCAGGTGAGCCGTAACCACTGCCATACATTTGGTGAACACTCTGGGGGCTGTAGTGAGTCCAAAAGGCAGGGCTCTGAATTGGAAGTGACTGGTCTCCAGCCAAAAGTGGAGAAACCTTCTGGAGCGCCTGTGAATTTTTATGTGATAGTACGCATCCTGAAGATCTACTGAGCACATCCAATTGTCTTTGCCCAGAAAGGGTAGAATGGACTGAAGCGTGACCATCCGGAATCTTGTTTTCTTTACAAACTTGTTTAGTTTGCTGAGATCTAATATTGGTCTCCAGTCCCCTGTCTTTTTTGGTACTAAAAAGAACCTTGAGTAGATTCCGGATCCTATTTGGTCTGCTGGGACTGGCTGGATGGCTCTTTTTGCTAGCAGTATTGATATCTCTGGTACTGCTAGTTCCCTTAGAATGGGTGGAACATCTGGAAGGGTTCCCTTTTGCTGAATTGGGGTTTGAATAAAGGGAATTTTGTAACCCTCAGATATAATCGACTGTACCCATTTGTCTTGAGAAAGGGAAAGCCAGGCTATTGGGTACAGCGATAATCTTCCCCCGACTGCATCCGAAGGTGGACAATCGGGCAACATCTCAGGGATGCTGGAAGGGTTTGTCAGAAAGAGGCTCTCTGCTACCCTGATTCTGCGGACCCCCTCTGCCCCTAGGGTGACATCTGTTGTTGTTACCCCCTCTGCCTCTGGGGGTAAACTGACCTCGTGCATCAGGCGTGACTCCTTGAGATTTGCGGAACCACATTTTCACCCTTCTGACCTTTTGGGTAAGGTCTTGAAGGGGTGGAGAAATGGACTCCTACGGCAGAAAGAGTCTTGCCATCTTGTTCGCATCTAGTCAAGGTGTCTTTCACTTGAGGCCCGAACAAGGTCGAACCATCAAAAGGGGAGTTTGTGAAGGACGCCTTGAAGACGTCTGCAAAATTAGAAAGCCGCATCCAGGATTGATGCCTTAAAGCCACTCCTGTGCCTGCAGCCCTACTCGCTCCATCGGCTGCATAAGAAATGAGCTGCATGGAGGAGTTAACAATGGAGTTTAGGATTCCTAGCTGTGAGTTAATCTTATCCTGAGACCCAGCAGCTGACGGATCCTGTAAAACTTCTCCCAACTCTTTAAGAACATCTCTTTGAAGGCAGGTGAAGTGACACAAGTAGTTCAGCGATCGCATGGCAAAGGTCGCTGAAGAAAAAAATCCGCTTGCCGTACCTGTCCATAGTCCTAGAATCCTTGTTAGGAGGATTGACAGGTATTGAAGGATCAGCTAGTTCCTTTTTGGTGGCTGCAGCCACCACCATGGCATCAACCGGGACACCTTTTGTCAAATATTGCCTATCAGGTGGGGCCATAATGAATTTAGAAGGCCTCCGAGGAATAGGTTCCACCGAATCTGGGGCCATCCATGCCTTCCAAGCCACCACGTCCATAAGAGGGTCGAAAGGCGGAGACACCCAGGAGGTGGAGGGTCGAGATCCGAACGCCTCCAGGTATACTGACTTGTCCTCGGAAGGATTAAGGGAGGGCCAGTTCCCCCTCTGCTTAAGGAGTTCAAGGATGTCTGAGAAAGAGACATCCACAGAGGAGGACCTTGGGGATCCCTCCGACTCAGTCAGTATCAGATGTAATAGACTCGGGGGAGTCTAGATGTTTCCTCTTACATGTCCTCTTATATGGAGGTTCACCTGATGGATCAGGAGAAGCCTCGGAAGAGGAAGATATTCCCAATGGGGAAACCTGAGGCGTTGGATCTCTGGGTCCGGGAGCAAGAGAGTGGGAAGAGACGTCAGCAGGCACTGTAGTGGGAGGAGCTGATGGAACTGACCGTTGACTATGCCCAGGGGCTAGTACACTCCTCATCACCTCGAAGGCTCCCCCATCAGAGAGGCCAGAAGGTTCCCGCTCCGAAGAGATAGGAACTCCAGGCCTCACCAAGAGGGAAGGCTCCGAGGCAGATGTCGGGGCTGAGCTCACCAACGCCGAAGCCCCGAGAGGGAGAACGGGGTTGGACTTGTTGCCACTCGCCCCCTCGGAGCCGACGAGAGAGACCAGATGCCCGGATCCCTCCAATGAAGCCTCAAGGAGGAAATCGGAGTGGAGGATGACGGAGCCAAAGGGGGGGGTGGTATCGGCTCCAAAGCTACAACAGTCACGGCTCCGAGGAGCTCCGGCTCCAAGCTCTGTAAGAGAGTCGAAGGAGGAATGTTAGATGGATGTGAGATAGCTACCATCTGTTGAGATGGGCTATGGAGCATTTGGGCCAATGCCTGAGACTTTAATAATCTACTCACCACTCCCTCTAGGTCATGATCAGACAGCCTGGACGACCGAGAAGAACGGCTCCAATAGCTCCGCTCCGAGAGCAGGGGTGATCTCGGAGCCGAACGTATCGATTCCAGTGAGGGGGATCGTGATCTCTTTTTAGAGATAGGTGGAGCCGAAGCAGCCGAGGATACGTCGGCTCCAGCCGGAGCCGACACTGAGTGCCCAGATATGGCAGTATCGGCGCAGGATGGAGCTGATACTGTGACTTCTGAAAGGGAAAGATCGGCTCCGGCTGGAGCCGATCTCGACACTGAAGAAGAAGAACCAGTAGCTGATGGCTTGGGACTTGAAGCCGAAGGCTTGACTGGTTTCGAGGGCTTCCCCGGAGCCGACTTAGTCGGGGAGCTCTCAGGCTTTAATAAGCCCCTCAATATTAATTTATTTCTGCGCTCCTGCAGGACTCTTGGGCTGAAGGCATGACAGATAGCACAAGAGTCCTGCAGGTGCAGAGGTCCCAGGCAGTAAACACAAGAAGTGTGACCGTCTGTCAGAGACATCTTCTGACAGCACGAGTCACACTTCTTGAAGCCTGAGACCTTTGTGTCCTTCGACATAGCTGTGTCGAGGAAACACAAGTAACAAGGAAACACAGGCACACACACACAAATAACACCCAATCCAATAATCTAAAACTAAACAGGGATACAACACACTCAAACACACACAGAATCCCTGACAGGAAAAATTAGGAAAGGGGAAGGTCTAAGGCCTAACCTAGGGAAGGGGATAAATAACCCAAAAAAAAGGGAACACTAACGGGAATAGGGTTAAATTAAACATTAAGGTTCACAAAACAACTAAGGTTATTAAATTTAAAAGGGATGAGACTAAAAGTCTTAATTTGAAGAAAACTTACCTAGAGCTGGTAAAAGAGGCACCTCGTAAGCGAAGCGGCAAACGAGATCTGGGTAGTCTCCGCCTTGCTTCATGGGATATAGGGTTGCCTCGAGCTGGTAAAATTAGCTCTCGAGCTTAGTAAGTGCCGAGTCAGAGCCGAGGATCGGCTCCGAACCCATCCAGAAAGAATGAAGGCGAGATTGACAACTTAACATCCCCTTTTATACAATGTCTATATGTGTGTGGGTGTTCTTTCCCTATGTTAACACCTATCTCTTAGTGGACTAATACTATGGTAATTGCAGGCTGATTCATTAAGGCACTGTTAAATGCTTCCTGTATAGCATACAGGTACTGCTAGTCCTTGAATCCTTTAGGCAATACGTCGGAATGTAATAAAGTTTTGCAAAATGAAAACTGTCTGTGTATTTCTGTCATGGATATTTGCAGTCATTGCAGTTGTATTGGTGACTGTGTCCATAGAACATATTTGTAATAGTGTATTGGCATATCCTCTTCATATGTTATGTTCATATTGTTTGGGGGGGGGTGGAATGTTTGATTGCTATGGTCCATGTTATACTCAGATACACTTTGGACGCTATCTACAAACATGTACGTATGTATATACATATATATATATATATATATATATATATATATATATATATATATATATATAGAGAGAGAGAGATATATATATATATGTGTGTACATGTGTGTGTGTATATGTATATATATATATTTATATATATATATATATTATTGCATACGTTTATCTGTGCCTCCATAGATATATATAACCTATATATATCTACATATATATTAGACCTGTCTATATCCACATGTCTCTATCTGTGCCTCCATAGATGTATATATATATATATATATATATATATATATATATATATATATATATATATATATATATATATATGAACATACACCTTTAATTGTGTACATGGCGGGTTGTCCTATTTAAACACATTCTTTCCTTTTGTGTTTTAACCTGTCTGCATACACAACTGGGATAAGTACATCCCAGGTAGCTTAGTGTTAGGTTACTCTGAGGATGGAGTACATATTTGTGGGTTCTAATCCTGGAAGGTGTTATAATTTTACCTCTCAGAGTAGGCACTGGTAGAGAAAGTGAGAATAACCCACATTTATGTGGTTGTAAGCAGGTTTGCCCAACGTTAAGCAAAGGATAAACCTGTGAAGCACTTCTCCGTTTACCATGTTTCAGCACTGCTTACCATCACACAAACCCATGGAAACCCGCTTACAACTGCTTTAATACACCTGCATCCAACAGCCCTTTTTCTGGCCCTCAGAATAACTTAACAGCCCTTGCAGGACTTAAACCCGGGACCATGAACACCACAGTCACTGACTTTACCACTAAGGCATCTGAGATATGTACAAATGTTATGGTGTTTAGAATATAGATCCAAAAAACTGAAGCAGGTGCTGGGAAACAAAACTAGAAACACAAACCAACACCGAGAAGAGGTAGAAGCCAATGAATATCCAGCAAGGTCCAGTAGAATGCAATAGAATCCACAAGACTCAAAGTAGCATAAAACACAGGTTTATTGTAAACGCCAGTAAAACACCTTGATGCTCGTTTTCGTTACTCCAGTAACTTCATCAGACAATGAATCAGCTAGTTCATCTCCTTAAATACAAGCATCCATTACCTAATTAATACACTAATTAAAACTTAAAGAAAACCTGCTAAAATGTCTTTACTAGTTAAAACTTGCATAAAAACAATCGTGTTGTCTAATAAATGTTTATATATCAAAATACACTATACAAGGGAGTTTTAATATGTTTTGGGAAACTGAGGTGTTCTTAATAGCCTCGCCTCCTAAATTGAAACAGCTTTTAATTTTAATATTGGTTTAATAGATATATAGTCGTTGAGCCCAGGTTCCTTGTTAGCCTCCAGGTAAATTTGCCAGTGTGTTTCCCTCTGTTCTAAGATAGTTTGCCATGGTCCACCCCTGGGGTCCAATCGGACACTGTCCAGAACAAAAAACAGAAATTTAGCTTTAGAACATGTGTGTGTATGTTTAAACAGGGCATTGGTGGTGTTCCCTCTTTGTATATCATAATTGTGCTCATATATTCTGCGTTTTAGGGACCGCTCCGTCTTGCCCACGTAATATGCAGGGCATAAATTACACTTAGCCAGATAAACAACCCTTTGACTGTTACAGTTGTAAAATCCTTTGGCTCTAATGATCAAATTTTTAGCTTCCAAAAATACTTCCTCTAAATGTGCAATATATGAGCACTGAGCACAAGATCCACATTTGTAAGTGCCTTTTCTGGATCTATAGGAGTGAGATTGAAAGGGCGTTTTTTCTAATATGTTCTTAATACTACTGCCCTTACGAAAAACTGCCTTCATTTCCTTACCATGCAAATTAGCCAAGTCAGTGATCTCTGTGAAGGTTTCCCATTCTCTTCTAATTATGTCTCTTATTCTACTAGAGTTGGCACTATATTGTGTGATGAAGGCTTGATTGTATTCCAACTGTAATGTCCGAGGAGTTTGTACTTCCTCCCCATCTAATAATCCCAAAATAGGTCTAAACCTGCCTGTTCTTTCTTTTCTGACCTGTTCATATATATTCTGTATCATGTCTTTGGGATACCCTCTATCTAGAAATAAAAGTCTGAGGTTCTCACACTCTTTCAAAAACTCCTCTTCATTAGATGTCATTCTGGAAATTCTGACATACTGGCCTTTAACAATCCCTTTCTTTTGATATACTGGATGCGCACTATCATAGTGTATATAACTATTGGAAAACGTTGGCTTCCTATACACTGATGATTGAAACTGATGTTCACTATTAATGCTAAGCTTAACATCCAGATATTCCACCCTTTCCGTAGTAACTTGATATGTAAAGGTGAGGAAATTGGTAGTGCCAGTTAAATATTCCATAAAGTCTGTAAGTAGACTGTCAGATCCTGTCCAGAAAATACAAATATCGTCTAGGAACCTGTAATATGCCGCCCAATATTGACTAAAGGGGCTATTGAACATGTATTTGTTTTCCCAGATGGACAGGATTATGTCAGTATGTCGGGGCACAGTTAGCTCCCATCGCTACCCCTGAGGTCTGTTTGTAAAACTCCCCTGAAAAATAAATGAAATTGTTATGCAACACCAATTCCATAAGCTGCAAAATAACAAAATTGTCATTATTGTTAGATAAGGAATTGGATGCAAGTGCTTCCTCTAACCATAATAACCCAGTGTCATGTGGAATAACAGAAAAAAGGTCCACTATATCAATGGTCAAGAACTTGAGGTTGGAACTCCAAAGTTCAGGCGTAACCTGCCTTAAAAATTCCCATGAGTCTTTCAACATATGGGTAGATTTCGGCCATAATCTTTTCAATTTGAAATCCAGGTATTTAGAAAGTGGGGAAATTTTAGATCCTTGTGCTGCTACTATAGGCCTCATAGGTGGGTCCTCTATATTTTTGTGTACTTTGGGAACACCAAATATAGAAGGCACCCTAGGTTGAGGATTGTCCAAGAAAACATAAGTACTATAGTCGATAGCTTCCTGGTCCAATAGGTCTTTAATGACCAAATCCATTCTCTGATATGCTATATGGATTTCATTGAGGGAAACGGGACTATACCTAGCTTCGTTTTTTAAGATGGCATTCATTTTGCCTTCGTATATGAGCTGGTCCATAATTACTGTTCCTCCCCCTTTGTCAGGTTCCATTACTCGAATGTTGGTATTTTGTTGTAAAGCATATAGTAATTGTTGTTCAGGGATGGTTAAGTTGGAAGTATACCTACCCCTTCTACAATGGTTCCTGATCTGTTGTTCTATCCTATACTCTAAGTTTTTTAGTTGGGGGTGTAGAGGTGGATTGTATAAACTGCTTCTAGGTAATCCAGCACTTGGGTGAAACTCTCCTGGGCCTAGCAGGTGTACTAAATTCAGTTTCCTAATGAATAGCTTAGTGTCAATAATGACTTGAGTTGTAGCACTACTCCTGTTAGGTACATATTTAAAACCTTTGGTAAAAAGTGTAAAATAAGTATCATTGATGTTGAGTGAACTATAGTTGTATACAGTATATCCCCCTAGTTGGCAAAGTGGGCCCTCATGGTTGCACTGATCTGGGCTGAGTTCAGCATGGCTTATTCCCAGAACTGGACCTGTCCGGGGTGTGGGTTCCTGTTGTTCCTCGTCTTCTCTCTCTGTGGATAACCCTGGGGGGAAAAAGACTGTTCATAGTGTGTTTTTCGTTGATTCCTGATTCTTTCTGATCGCCTGGGGAGTGGTTCCAATCCCTGCTCCTGACCTGTCTCATGTTCATTATTGAAAGGTGTTTCCCCTATATCTAACACTGGTCGTGTAGTGTAATTTCTTCTATCAATACTAGAATGTGGTATGGGATAGGGACAACCTTCCTCATATTCCCTGAGGTCCCTTTGTAACTTTTTATGTTTTCTCTGCAATATAACTGTGCATTTATTGTCGACATCCTTCCTGATTTGATAATACTTTTTGTTTTCTGATTCAACCTGAAACAACAAGTCCGTAGTAACAGCATGGTTGTACTTATTAATGTCCTGGTCTAGTTTGGCAATTTCAGCTTCATTTCTTTTTATGATAGCTCTTATAATGTCTAACCCGCACTTATCAAAGGCGGAAATCAAGTCAGTATGAAAGTCACTACCAGCGACGACATTACTGGGGTATTTGCACACACGTAAGCCCTTGGGCACAACATTATTGTTCAGACACTCATTCAGGTACATGTTGTCCAAATGCAAACTGCGGTACCTGTACAATGATGTCTCTAGTGCGGCCATAGATTCCCGGAAACTTGTTATCTCGTCTGTCCTGGTATTCGCCTGCCCTGGTCGCTGGAACGTAGGAATATCCTGATACCATTCCTGGAAGGTAGAGGGTAACCTGATGTCCGGTCCGGCTGTTCCATCAGAACGCTGTTGACTCACGTTCCCTTCCTGTAGAATGAGCGGAGTTTGATGGAAATCCGTCGCTGTGTTAGAGCGCCCTCTGCCATTGGAGGATGGCATGGCAGGACTGGGACATTGATTGAGGTGACTCGTAGCTTCCCCGTTAGCTTTGTTGTTAGTATGGCAAGGTTGTGAAAGCAACTGATGAATACCTTGCCCCAAAGGTAATAATAGATCCAAAAGTTGACTTAACTGCCCGGTCAACTTGCGAATTTCCCCAACTTCGGCTCGAAGATTGGGTTCCTGGATATCGGCCGATACACTCTCCCCCGAGGCTTCCATAACTAAACAGATCCAAAAAACTGAAGCAGGTGCTGGGAAACAAAACTAGAAACACAAACCAACACCAAGAAGAGGTAGAAGCCAATGAATATCCAGCAAGGTCCAGTAGAATGCAATAGAATCCACAAGACTCAAAGTAGCATAAAACACAGGTTTATTGTAAACGCCAGTAAAACACCTTGATGCTCGTTTTCATTACTCCAGTAACTTCATCAGACAATGAATCAGCTAGTTCATCTCCTTAAATACAAGCATCCATTACCTAATTAATACACTAATTAAAACTTAAAGAAAACCTGCTAAAATGTCTTTACTAGTTAAAACTTGCATAAAAACAATTGTGTTGTCTAATAAATGTTTATATATCAAAATAGACTATACAAGGGAGTTTTAATATGTTTTGGGAAACTGAGGTGTTCTTAATAGCATCGCCTCCTAAATTGAAACAGCTTTTAATTTTAATATATTTCGTGTTTAGAATATACATTTTACTACAGGCATACCTCACTTGTTTGTGTCTTTCGGCTTTTCTTGGTTAGGGGTCGCCACAGCAGAACTCCGGTCCACTAATGATTGGCAGTAGAGTTTTATGTGCTGGCTTGCCGGACCTAACGCACAACCTTCAACGAAGGAACACCGGTTCACGCATGTCGCCACACAGAAGATGCTCTAACTGAGAATTGAACGGGCAACGTCTAACTGTGAGGCGACAACGCTACCTCAGTGCCACCACCGCAGTCACTACTGAAAACAAATGTGACAGTCAATTTATGTACATATATCTGATACATGTTAATGTTCATATGTGTGTGAAATTAGGTGTTGCAATGTGACATGACAGGGTGTATTATGCATGAGAAAGGTTCTTGTTTTGTGTCCTTTTTATATTGTCCTCATACTCCATGTATACCCTTCCAATTCACTTATTGGACATCCGACCCAGGCCCTCCTTGATGAATGATTGCATTACCCATCATTCACCCCCCCACCCTAATCTTCATATACACAACAACCACCCATTCTATGGTGAATTAGGTTAATATTAATTGTTATAATACCAGAGCTGCATGTGTTTTGTGTACACTCCAATTCCTTCCTTTGGAGTGCTTCTGTGTCACAAAGTGTGTTCATAGATGTTTATGTAAATGGCTATTGTTGTAACTGTATGATACATAGATATATATATATATATATATATCTATGTGCAGACATCACTGACATTTATATATATATATATATATATATATATATATATATATATATATATATATATATATATATATATATATATATATATATATATATATATATATATTTCGTATTAATTTGTAACAGTAATACATATGTAGACTGGAATGTGTTGGTTCACAAACTACAGTACATTACAATATACTGTACATATGTACACAAAGTGACTGTCCCATTTGTGGTCATTACAGTGAAATGCATATGGTATAAGGTGTAGTCTCAAGACCATGAAATGTGTATACACCTCAAATGGCTTATTAGTAAGTCCCATGACTATAGTGTCCATGGTCCAGGGTTCAACACCTGCGATGCTTTATAAATGTTTTTTAGTCCAGAATAAGGCTCATTTAAGCAGTTGTAAGCATGTTTAAAAGTGTTTGTGTGACATCATAGCAGCGGTTAAACACAGTTAAACTTTGTAACGTATAACCTGCACGCGCAAACATGGCCACATCCGCTAATTACTCAGGATATGTACATGTCAGTAAAGTAACATCTCACTATGTGCTGACATAATATTATGTTCTCTGTTGACTGTACTCTCCAGCACACATGGGTTTATATGGGTGTTTCGAAAGTTTATTATACAGACAATTACTTGGTTAAGGTATACTTTTGAACATGATAAATATCCCTGCCTTTATAGAGATTGGAACCTTGAATGCACAGATACTTTGCAGATGCTGTAACCATTACACTGTTGACATTAATGGTGCTTCCGCCTATTTCCTAATTAGATGATTTCTATGTGTAAGTTAGGCTAAGCAAAGGGCGGAGGCCCCCAAACTCACTGAGCTTCACATACTCTTGAAATAACAACATATAAGAAATGTACTGTGAGACAATACATTACATTCCTAACTACATTAGGCACAGCCCCTCACTGACACACTTCAAGGGAAACCTTGTTGTGTGAATGGGTAACAGAATATACACCCCTAGGATCATGTGTCCCAGAACCATAGAGCCAGGGGATGGGGGAGCCTGTCCAGTTTGATAGCTGCGAGACCTGTTGGGGGAAGTGGATGGTGTTGAATTGTCACATTAACATGCCCTCTTTAGATCACTAAGTGCCCCTATCACCCTCCACATCCCCAGTCTTCAACAGCTTCCAGCAACTCTGCCTGGAATTGCTTCATTGGCTATGCTTGATAGAGGCTCAGTTACTTCATCAATGGTGCGGAGAAAGCCAACACACTGCAGCTATGCTTCTAATTGCCCTTGGGCAGATAGGTAGTAGGCTATCTGTGAACCTCTAAATTGCAGGCCATTACAGCCATAATATGTGAATAAACAGACCTTCAGATCACAATATACAGTGAGAAATCACCATATAGTCAGGAAACAGTTATGTACAGCAAGAACATACAGAACACTGATACTTAGTCACTCCAAAAGCCTATCTTGGAAGCTAAAAGACTTGTATAAGTTTAAGGTTTTCTATTGCTTACCAGTAGGTTACCTACAGGAGAAATGAAAAACAAGCACAGATGGGGAACATGCATGCAACGATACCATACTGGCCTATGTATCAGCCTTAGGCTTTGGAATATTGGCTAAGGCTATTGGCACCCCCATGGTGCCTTATTTAGGAAAATCTCAAAGGTGAATACCAGCTCAGTAAATGGCACAATAGCAGATTCAATGAGGGCTATGCTACTCAACACCAGGGGTTATGATAACAACATCAACATCTGTGCAGTAACTGAGATCTGTCTTAAAGCTCCTGAGAGCACACCAGCACTAACAGACTACATCCCATACCACAAATTTCAGCCACAGAACATGGACTGACACAGACATGGAGGGGCCATGTTCATATTCATCAGGGATACCTACACCTCCAGGTTAGTGGGGCAGCATGATACCTCTAACATCATCCATGTGCAGCTAACATCAGCCACAACTGCAATGTAAACTGCGGCCTGCTACGGATCACCCTCCATGACCCAGGACCACCACTCCACCTACCTGGAATGGAGAACATGACAGTCCTAATGCACACCCTGGCATTGGTCGAAGTTAACTACCATACCATTAACTGGAAAACTTACTCCAGTACTCACTTCCAGGCCCAGCGCTTCCTGGAATTTATCACCTCATATGCCCTGTATCAGGTGGTAACCTCCCTAACGAGGGGTGGAAACTAATAGAAGTGGTCATCACCAACATGCGTAACAGGTGCACCATAGTGGAGGTTAACCAGTCACTGGTTAGATCTGACCATGCACTATTCTCTGTTTCCACACCCAAGCATCTCCCCCACCCACGGATACCACAGTGTATACCTTTCCTACAGCTAAATTTACACTACTAGTGACAAGGGTGGGAGGTTTCACAGCCCCAACGCTAAGGAGAAACACTGCTCAAGATGCAGACAGATTTCTAAATGCAGTCTATAAGCACCTACATGGATGTATGGATCGTGCCATCACTGGTAAACCAAGACTCACTCCTCCTAGACAAGGACACCAGTCTGGTGGACCTCTGCAATATACAGGCTATACTACAGAAATAGGACAGTGTTCCACACAAACAGCAAATCCCACAAAGGGGAGACATCTGTGACCACTATTAGTATGATACATAGGTTCCTCATGACATTATCCAAGGCTAACATCAGCAGGAGAATACGCAAGGATTCAAAAGATAACCACAAAGCCTTCTTTAGCTATGTCAAGGATCTAAGTGGTGACATACAGATTTGCACTGTGCCGGTGAAATATAGCACAAAATATGCTGACCCTACCGATATCAACAACATCCTTACAGATACATTCAGTGCATACTTCACCCCCTAAAGAGCCCACAACACTACCCAAAAGGTACAGTATCCCACTCATCAGAGACACACAGGTGAAAATGACCCTCTCTAACAGCAGAACACAGCATTCATGGAGGCAGATGTTATCTCAGACTGCATCTTGCAAACTGTACAAGACAACCTGACCCCCCACCTAATTAAGCTTTCCAACCTCAGCCTCTCCACAGGCTACATGCCCATACAATGGCATGTGGCAACGGTTATTCCACTCCATCTAGGTGAAATCACAGCTAACCATGGTAACTACCACCCCATACGCCTGACTAGCCTGGTCTGCAGTGGTATGGTTTGCATCCTCATGGCACTCATTAACAAAGACATTGGTAACCTCCGAACACGTGACCCAACCCAGGTCAGCTTGGTTGAGTGCAGTTCATGCCTACTGAACCTGTTTGACGTCTTACATACAGTCACCAAGATATTAGATGACAGGGGGAGGTGGTTCACACATACTACCTGGACCTCGCCAAGGCTTTTGACACCATGCCCCACTCAGGTATTATTAATAAACACACCAACCTGTACATACACCCATACATCACAGATTGGGTTGCCAAAGGGTTTACACACAGAACCAACATGGTATGACTAGCGGTCCAGGTCCAACTCTTGACCAGTCATGACTGGTGTCCCACAGGACTCAGTCCTGGGAGCCCTACTGCTTCGCATATATGTCTCAGAGGTACAGGAAAACACAGGTGGACTACGACAGACCATGTTTGACAATGACTGCTAACTGGGAGCCATGATTGATAGTCCAGCTGACACAGACATCCCGCAAGGGGCCTCACAAAGAACGTCACAGGGTGTTAATGTCACTGCCTCCAGCCAAGTACCACTAACTGCATGGTCATTCCATTCTGGAATATTAAGCACCCACATATTAACACATAAGTGGTAGCCACTTTAATACGGACGAGGTAATGGGGTATCTGGGGACTAAGGTAGATAGTGATCTCCCCTTTGGCAATCATATCACCACAGTAGTTAGGACATCCTTCTATGTAAGCCATCTGATTACTAAAGGATTCCCGTCTAGACATACTGGGGTTATAGTGCCCCTTTACTCATCACTCATCAGTCCCATCATAGGGTATAATAACCCATGTGGGATGTACCTCAGAAGACACTTTCAACAGCTGGGAGGTCCACAAATGTACCTCGCCAAGGGGAATACTGGCCTCCAAAATATGGCCTATGCAGCCAGAATGAATAAACTCCTGATTTACACAGTGGCATCTCATTTAGCCAGAGATGATCTCCACTGGCCACCATAGCCATGTCAAACTCAGGCTTGATGGATATGCTCCACCTATGGAAATTCATGTCACAGTGAGCCACACACTGTAGTGAGCTGAACCTTGCGACAACAATAACTGGAAGATGCTGGAGGGACAGATTACTGTCACAGACACTCCCCGTACTTTGGAACAACATCCCTAACTACATTATACTGAGCCCCTCACTAACACTCTGCAAGAGAAACCTTGAAGAGTGGATGGGGAACAGTAGATGCACCCCAGGGATCCCACCATTGGGTCTGCTCCACAGAGGGGCAGTTAATGAATCAATGGGGTGGCAAAAGCTGACACATTTTGGCTGGGCTTATGAATGGCCTCTGGCAATTGTCCAAGTACCTTCCTATGAATCTATACATACAGTATCTGCATATGCTGATAGCTTAATTTTTTGTTCAGGTGTTGACTTACCTTGTGCCAATGGCAGTTGTGTGTGCAATAGTTGAGGGCTGCCTGTGTTGGATGTACACAGTAGACTGCCTATACATGACAATTTACAGGTAGTCTTGTGTGTGTGTTCCATCCATTTTTACTGTGTGTGCAGGTGGAGAAAGGTGTCAGTCCCTAGTTGCCTACACTGTCAGTGTGTGTGCTATACATTCCCCCTTTGCCACGGCATGGGCATACTGGGCATGCCTCCGTCTGCCTACTAGGGCTGGCTCAGGGTGTCCATGGTCTGAGTACCTCTGTGCCTGTGGGGCCCTTGGCAATGGTGTTGGGCTGTGATGTCTTTCACCATTCCTGTCCCTGCTGCAGCTGTTTCCGCAATACCATATTGTGTAGCATGGCACACACTATGAAGATGTGGGCACACGTGCCTGGAGAGTACTGCAAGGCTCCACCAGATATGTCCAAGCAATGGAACTGTGATTTTAGCATCCCAAACATATACTCTGTGATGATTCTGGTGTGTGCGTGTGCCTCATTATGGCATTCCTGCATGCGTGTGTGTGTGCATTTCTGATGGGAGTCATCATCCACGGATCCAGTGCATAGCCAGCATCCCCCACCAGGTGGCCATTTGGGATGTTCCCCCGGCAAATAACTGATACAGCTATGAGGCATGCCAGATGTGGAAGTCGTGATAGCTTCCAGGGCTGCCAGCACACACATCCATGATAATGCCCTGGGCATTGCACAAGGTCTGGCAGTTGATGGAGGGGTATCCCTTGTGGTTTATGTAGCGCCTACCCTGCTCACCAGGTGGTGACTTGATGTGTATGTGCATGCAGTCTATTGCACCCAGTACCTCCGGGTATTCTGCCACACAGTGGAAGAGATGCATATTGCTGGCCAACTCCTCCTCCTGCATTTGAGGGAAGTATATGTGCTCATTGGCATGTGGTAACATGGCATCCAGGAACTGGTGTAGTACCCTGGATGCTGATACCTGTGTGATCCCCATGATATCCCCAGTTGGTCTTTGAAAGGTACCTGTAGCTAGTATTCTCAGGCTTACACATACCTGCATATCCACTGGGATGGGTTCCCCTCTGTTTGTTCTGGCTCTGAGGCGTGGCCGGCACAGCTCCACAAGTTGCTGTAGGATGTCCCTGTCCACCCTGTAATGCTCTACTATCTCCAGATCATGTAGCCCCTGGTAGGTTACCCTGGGTCTGGACACTCTCCTCCTCCTCTGGTGCCTGAGGTGGTCATGTGCATCATCCTCCACACCACCTTCAGTCTCCAACACATGCTGGTGGATCAAAGCTATGGCAGCCCCTAACATGTACATACTAAAAGTTCCCTGCCTGTATACACCACTGGTGCAAAGTGTATGGGAATACACAAATGTGTGTGAGGTACTTTCACACTTTATAGTATTGTGCTATGGATGCTGCTGATGTCAGTGGGTGTGTATGAGCTATTCCAGCTGCAGCATGTCTTAATTATGGGTTTTGCAATGAGTACTGCAAGTGTGGGGTTTTTACTGTGGAGATCTACTTGCCTGTCTTGATTAATCTGTTGCCCTTTAATTCACTTTTAAACCTGGATCCCCTCCCATTATCAGGCATGCATCCACCTGCCATCTTTCTTGTTTTGTACTTTCCCTACCCAGTCATGGCAAAATGTGCCTTGTAGCTGATATACTGCAAATTGGCTTTGTTCTGCTTTGACACTTTACTGTTTTCTTTGCAGTACAGCCCCTCCCCTTTCCTGTTCTGCAGGTAGCTGCTTGAAGGCTTGTTAGCTGTTGTCAATGGCCCACTGTATTCTCCTAGGTGTTAATTAGTCATTTGTACTCCAATTTCACTGCTGCAGCATTTCCTTATTTCTTTCCTATATCCTTCCTGTTTCAGCTGTAGTGTGCGCTGTGCATACCTGTTCACCAGGTTTACATGCGTTTTCATCTCCGTTCACATGCATACTTGGTTACCTTGTGTACTCTCAGCTAAGCATAGCTATGGCCAATTCAACACACCCCTATCCTGCAGCTTTGCCTAGCTAGGGGCAAACCGGTTTAGCAATGCTCCAATGTGCTTACAGCAATGGCGACACACCCCTTTCTTGATGTCATATTTATCTAAAGGGCACACCTCGGTGTTATAATGCTACACTGTGAGGTGCATCCTTACACCAATGGGGAATCTGTGATTCACTGTTACTCCTCTCATTTGCATGGCATTGCCTCCTAATTCCTAGCTACTGTGCATAGCACTTTCACTGCCCCTTAGCAACCCTTGCGCCATAGTATGGTGTAGCATGCCTGCCATTGACTATTATGGGGAAATCGTGGTATGTGTTTCATTGTGGTTTTATTCTATATTTTTATATATTCCTTGCAATCCCCTTTGCTCACCGCTGCCCTGCACTTCCACGTCACGATGGTGTGACTATAGATATATATATATATATATATATATATATATATATATATATATATATATATATATATATATATATAAATATTAAATGTTAATTTTATATTTTGTACATTTTTTATGCCAATGGCTATATATTTAACCATTGGCATATATTAATGATATAATACATGTGTTTGGTCGACTGTCATGGCTCCGATTTTATGTTTGCAAAAAATGTAAACCATTTTCGACGGTTTACATTTCTGCATGTTTACAGTACGCCTGCACCACTTCCTGAATTGCTACATACCTTCATTTGCATGCTACACTGCTGCACATGAGGTAATTAGCATTCAGGGCCCAGGAGTTGTGTGGGTGTAGCATACGCAAGTAGTGCATATGGAAACAGCTCATACCTGAATCGCTCAGCAGCCATATTTGGTGGTAGAACACCGACGCTATGCCTGCACCTGGCGCAAGCTTCATGAAACCCGGGGATTTACAACAAAACCACAGGGCAATAATGTAAAGTAAGGAAAGAAATCAAATGCCATCATAGAAGTTGTGACAAAAGGAGATACTGCTAGCACAAGTAGCTGGAATTTTGTAAATAATTATATGTCATTGGTGAATATGAAAATGATTTTACAAAATGCTTGTGTTACAAATGTATTAGAACTGTATGTCATCTGTATATCAAAATGTTTGTAGAGACTTGAGTATTGAAAAGGTATTTGTAGAGTGTTGTGTTTGAAACATATTCACAGTCTGCCCTACTGGAAAAGAACAGAAATGTATCTGCACTACTGTAACTGTTTAAATGTATATATTTTAACAGTGGAATCTGGAATACAGGAGGATATCCTCAGTCCAGCAAACTTTAGAAAAATATCTGAAATTAAATTACATTATAGGCTACGCAATAAAGAGGCTATCTCTCAAGTTTTCTATGCAGCTAGAGACACAAAGTCTGCACTAGGAAGCTTTCTGTATTATCCTTGGAGTGAACTAATTGCTACTTTTGAAGCATGAAGGAATGCAATTGTTTTATGACTTCCAGCTTCTGCTAAAGACCTGAGCAAAAGCCCCTGTCTGCATATTTTTACAGATAGATGCTAAATGCTGCCCGTTTCTAGCAATGGGGGTTTGGCATGTGAACCAGAAGTCAGATGACCAGAAATTATGTCATTCTGTAAGCTATGCCAGCAGTAATGTTTTGGATATTAATATGAGAAGTCTCTTAGTGAGACAGGGTGTACTGTATTCTGTCTTGGACCTGACAACAGCAAGAACCGTTCACCACATCTGCCTTGCTCTAATTAAGTAAGTTACTAGGAAAGAGTATAATTCTCTTAGATTCAGTCAGGAATATAGTGAAGCTTAGCTCAGATGTTTTTCTTTATTTGTGTGAGCCTGTACTGCAATGTTATTTTAAATATTTCCTGTGGTTTTGGACTCTGATGTCACTGTGAATATATATTTAGTATTGTCTTGTTCCTTTATTATTTATTATTAAATATATTTAAACCTTTAATTGTGGCTGATTTGTGTAGAGATATTTAAGTTTTGAGACTACTGGCATATTTATTTGGTGACACAGTTTAGGCAACTCTGAATAGCCTTGCTCTTGGTCAAACTACCTTTCTTAAGGGCCCTATAGTAGTTGATAAAGAGTGACTGAAGGCAGTGAAAACTACCTTATAGTCCGGGCAGAAGGGGGCATAGCTAGTAAACATGTGCCAGCCTTTCCCAGGTGTGTGTGTGTGTGTGTGTGTGTGTGTGTGTGTGTGTGTGTGTGTGTAAATCAAACCACAAAGAGTGTGTGTGTCAACTACTTGGGCAGGGACATGAAGCACTGGTTCGACAGAGAGGATGCTGGAGGTCTTGGCTTGGTCACTCAGCTGAGATCTCAACTCTATAGCTGTGCCAGTGGGGAGTCTTTTGGGGGATCTTGAGGACAAGAGAGAAACCAGCCCTGGACTGACCATGGTCTCTGTGTCCTCTTAAGGAAATTGCACATGATGCAGAGAGCTGCATCTGAAAATACTGTGTTTGTACCTGTTATGCTCTCAGTGAATGTCTCTGAGGATTGAGGCTTCTTGATTACTGGTCCAGTGGTGGGTCATCACATTTGGCTGGCAGTGGTGAGATAACATATTGGGATTTAGTGGTATGGATATTGAACTTCTGTAGTCTGTAAACAGTGGTCATTAAAAAAGGTGTTTGTACTCAAGCAGCTACACATAAATATTCAGAGTTTCATATCACAATAGTTTTATTTATTTTTTTGTTTGCCTAGTTATTCAGGGTGAGCAGTCAAGGATGTCAGCAGAGAATTATGGCAAGCTGACAAAGATCCAGTTGGCTGATATGTGCCAAGCCAAAGGACAGGTGCATGCCAATCTGACTAAAGCTGAAATGATCACAGCCTTAGTCACAGCTGCATCACAAACCAGCAACCAGGAGGTCAACCAGACTGACCTTGGGGATGCACAGCTCTTAGAAAATGGACAGTTCAACTTTGCCTCGGAGGACTTAAAAATCCATCTGGAGTTAAGAAGACTTGAACTGAAGACCAAACATTTGGAACGAGAATCAGCAGAGAGACTGCAGCAGGAGAAACAAATGGAATTAGAATCAGCAGATGGACTAAGACATCTAGAAGCTGAAGAAAATAGGAGGCAGGGGCAACATGAAAAGGAGATGATGACTCTTCGCCAGAGTCATGGAGTTAATGGGGAAGGGAATAACTGAACCCCAGAAGCAATAAAGGTCAGTAAATTTCCTCCACAATTTACAGAGGGTGATAATTTTGATAATTTTATTCATATGTTTGAAAGGGTATGTAGACAGTATAATGCTGACCAAGGGCTCTCAGCACGGTTCTTGACCCCCTTACTCTATAGCAAAGCTGTAACTGCTCTTTCTAAATTGTCTGATACTGTTTGCTTAAATTATAATACAGTTAAAAATTGTTTATTAGAATGTTTTAAGTTAACACCTGAAGCTTATAGGAAAAGGTTTTGTGAGCATAGTCACAAGGTAGATGAAAGTTTGTGTGATAAGTTGCTGAGTTAAACACTTATTTTCATAGGTGGGTGAGTGGCACCACTTTTGAAAGGCTGTCAGACCTTTTTGGTGAGGGAACAAGCCCTTAGCACTTTGCCTAAGGACATGAAAATCTGTTTGGCAGATAGAGAATGTAACACCACAGATGAGTTGGGGAAAAAAGAGACATATAACTAGCAAGCAGGGCATCGCTGCACAGGAAAGGGATACCCAGTACTGCATGTGAGTTTAAAGGAACCCATGGTAGGCAGCCTAAACGACCCCAACATAGTCCACCAATAAAAGGGGAGGTCACTAGTTCAGGTACATGGCCAGGATTGAGGGTTACATGTTTTAAATATAACCCCTGGGGCCATGTAGCATATAGATATCTATGGATGCAAGGTGGGGAACAAAAGATGGGGGATCCAGTAAGTGGGAATGACAGAATGCCAGTGGTAAGTTGTGTGGAGACAACAAGGGTACCAAACTACCACAAGATGTTATATCCCATCTTAGTAGATGGGAAACAGGCCACTGAACTGTCTATTTTCTAAGAGCTGTGCAGACACAGCCACTGACCTAACCATTGTGAAGCCTGCAATAGTTATAGAGGAGCGCCATTTGCTTGGGCAGTTTACTTCAGTTAGAGCTTTAGGAGGGACACCATTCCAAATACCTTTGGCTAGGGTTCACCATGACTGGAAAGTGGAAAAGGAAGCAAGCAAGTAGGTTTGTTTGAGGAAATCCCTGCAGATGTCATGATAGGGAATGATTTTGATAATGTAATACCCTGTGTGCATGCAGTGACATGCAGTCAGACTTGGAAATAGGCATGAGCATCTGGTAGCATGCGGGGACCCAGACAGACTGCACACTTGAAGCCAGGACTTGTGAGGTGGCTACTTCAGGGAGGGAGCTACCCAGTAGCAGTGAGACTGAAGGAGAGCCACAGCTGCCTGTGGGTGCTGATGTTCCCTTCGACAGAGTGACTGCAAGGGCATAGGTGAGTAGTAGTAGTACCCAGGCTGACAGTGAGGCACTGCTGTCAGAGGATACCAGACTTCCTGTGTAAGGGGAGCTGGGAAGGTTTACATTAGACAGAGTTGAGAGAGGCTCAGCTCTCAGACCCTACATTACTGCCCTGTGGCTTGATGGAGGTAGCCAGGGAGATGGTTGATTCTCATGGAAAAGAAGAATCTGTATACTGGGGCAAAGGGTTACTGTATAGAGAGTGGACCCCTGAGGGAAGGCTAGATGGTGAGAGAATATAGCAGTTGGTAGTGCCCAGAGCCTACTGTCTGGCATTTCTACCGTTGCTCATGACATTCCCTTTGCAGATCATATAGGCATAAAGCACACCAAGAGATGTATTATGCAGAACGTTTATTGGCCTGGGATTTCCAGTGATGTAACAGGGTACAGCAAGACCTGTAAGCAGTGCCAAAAAGTAGTCAAGGCAGGAGACAAGGCCAAAGGTCCTTTGATGCCTTTGCCTGTGACTTAGGAGCCATTTAAGAAGGTAGTTATGGATATTATGGGTCCTCTGAGTACCCCAAGTTCCACAGGGCAGAAGTATATCCTAGTGGTAGTAGATTATGCTACCAGATACCCTGAGGCAGTTGCTCTGTCCTCCATTGAGACAGAAAATGTGGCAAATGCTTTGTTATAGATTTTCAGCAGGGTAGGTTTCCCAAAAGAAATACTGACTGACAGATGTGCCAGTTTCATGTCAGACATGCTGGCTTGTCTATGGGAGCACTGTGGGGTGAAGCACCTAAAAACCACCCCCTACCACCCCCAGACTAATGGTCTTGTGGAAAGGTTAAACTCTACAGTAAAGACCATGCTATGGCCATTCACATACCAGTTTAAGAGCTAGTGGGACAGATATTTGCCACATCTGTTGTTTGCTTTCAGAGAGGTTCCCCAGGAATTCACATTTTTTACCCCTTGAGTTGCTGTATGGGCACAAGGTGAGGGGACCTCTAGATTTGGTTCAAGATGAGTGGGAGGGTGAGTGTGAATCCCACAAGGAGTCTGTTGTGGCATATGCACTAAACCTCAGCCCAAGGCTTATTGTACTCATGAGCTTGGCCCAACCTGACAGAAGCCCAACGCCAGAAAAAGGTCTGGTATAACCAGAATACTTGAGCTAGAGAGTATATTGTGGGGCAACAAGTTATGGTTCTCATTCCTGTCAGACACAACAAACTGCAGGTTGCTTGGGAGGGGCCCATCAAAATGGTAGGGAAGGTGAGGGATGTTAACCACATCATAGAACTGCTAGGCAGGAGGCAGGGGCACGAAATGTACCATGTTAACACCATGAAACATTACCATGTTAGAGAAGCCCTGATGCAAGTTATTTGTAGTAGGTGGCAGGTGGAGTCTGAGGGAGATCTATGGCTACAGGGAGTCAGCCAGCAAAATCCCAAATTACTATAGTGGAGCTTAGGGTAGCAAGCATATGATATGACAGTGCCGTGCCACATTGGGGTGAGCACTGCCAATGCAGTTGGGCTGTCAAGACAGGGTATGGGATAATGTATTCCCAGATAGGCTCATTCCTCTCAAGCAATGTTTCTCAAGGGTCACTTGAAAAAGTAGGTTGAGTCTTTGAAGGGGGGAAGGAAAAAAGGAGATACTGCCAGTACAGCTAGCTGGAATTTTGTAAATAATTATATGCATTGGTGAATATCGAAATGGTTTATACAAGATGCTTGTGATGCAAATGTATTGGAACTGTATGTCATGTGTATTTCAAACTGCTTGCACAGGCATGTATGTTGAAAAGGTATTTCTAGAGTACTGTGTTTGAAATGTAACCACAATGTGCCCTGCTGGAAGAGAGCAGAAATGTATCTGCACTATTTTAACTGTTTAAATGTATATATTTTAACAGTAGAAACACGAATACAAGAGGTTAACCTCAGTCCAGCAAACATTTGAAAAATATCTGAAATTATATTATTTTATAGGCTTTGCAGGCTTTGAGGCTATCTCTCAAGTTTTCAATGCAGCTAGAGACACAAAGTCTGTACTAGGAAGCTTTCTGTATTGTCATTGGAGTGAACTAATTGCTACTTTTGAAGCATGAAGGAATGCAATTGTTTCATGACTTCCAGCATATGTCAAAGATTTGAGCAAATACCCTTGTCTGTATATTTTTACAGGTAGATGCAAAATTTTGCCAGCTTTTAGCAATGAGGATTTTGGCCTGGGAACTAGAAGTCAGATGACCAGAAAATATGTCATTCTGCAAGTTATCCCAGCAGTAATATTTTAGGTATTAATTTTTGAAGTCTCTTCGTAAGACAGGGCATTCTGCATTCTGCCTTAGACCTGACGGCAATAAGAACCATTCACCACATCTACCTTGCTCTACTTAAGTAAGTTACTAGGGAATAGTATAATTCTCTTAGATTCAGTCAGAATTATAGTGCATCTTAATTTAAATGTTTTTTTTTATTTGTGCGAGCCTGTACTGCAATGTTATTTTAAATATTTAATGTAGTTTGAACTCTGATGTCACTGTAAATATATATTTAGTATTGCCTTGTTATTTTATTATTTATTATTAAACATATTTAAACCTTTAATTGTTGCTGATCTATGAAGAGATATTTAAGTTTTGAGAGTACTAGCATATTTATTTGGTGACATTGTGTGGGCCACTACTAATAGCCTTGTTCTTGTTCAAACTACTATTTGTATTAGTATTAATATTACAGTGTAAGATTGGATACTCTTTGTTAAGGGCCCTTAAAGTAGCTGATAAGGACTGACTGGAGGCAATGAAAACTACCTTATAGTCTGGGTAGAAAAGGGCATAGCTAGTAAACCTGTGCCAGCCTTTCCCAGGTGTGTGTGTGTATGTGTGTGTGTGTGTGTGTGTGTGTGTGTGTGTGTGTGTGTGTGTGTGTGTGTGTGTGTGTGTGTGTGTGTGTGTATGTGTAAATCAACAATCAAAGAGTGTGTGTCAGCTACTTGGCTAGGGACATGAAGCACTAGTTGAACAGAAAGGGTGCTGGAGGTCTTGGCTTGATCACTCAGCTGAGATCTCAAGTCTATAGCTATGCCAGTGGGGAGTCTTATTGGGGATCTGGATGAAGAGAGAGAGAAACCATCCCCAGACTGACTGTGGTCTCTGTGTGCTCTTAAAGGAAATTCTGCTTGATGCAGAGAGCATCTGGAAATACTGTGTGTGTACCTGTTATCCTCTCAGTGAATATCCCCTGCTGTTGCTGGTGGTGAGGATTGAGGCTCCTTGATTACTGGTCCAGTGGAGGGTCTTCACAGATGTATCGCACTGAGAAAACTGTTAAGGAATAAACACAAGAAGTGTCACTATTAGAGTACAGAAGAGGGAAAAGATCAACAAAAATTCTTAGACAGACATGATAAAAGCAGCATACAGTACCTGAATAGACCTGGATATGTTGTACACTATTGCTAATAATAAACTAAAGCTATCAGCACAGGCAGAAAAACTGAGAAGATATGCAGATAATATAAAGCCAAATTACAAAATAAGCAATTCATTGATGACCACAAATGGTTTTATCGAGAATTTGGAAACAAGACAAAAGGAATAAAAATACCACCCAAAAAAGAAGAAAGAGACACATTTTGGAGAAATATCTAAGGATACCCTGTGGAACATAATAAAGATGCTTAATGGATAGAAGAAGTAAAAGAAACAGCAAGAATTTCAAATGTACAGGATATGAAATTGAATGAAGTAACAGTCAGAGAAACTGAAACAAAAGTAGGAAAGTTCCTAATTAGAAAACCTCAGGCCCAGATGCAGTACTTAACTTCTGGCTAAAAGTATTAACACCTTTTCACAAAGATTTTGTTCTGAGTAAGAACTATTTATATGCACATCCTGAACAGACACCAACCTGGTTAACTACAGGAAAAATGTATATTCTGCCTTTAGAGTGAACGTACAAGCTATTCCAGAAACTATAGACCAATAACTTGCCTTCGACAATGTGAAAACTATATACTGGAATTGTTGCAGACAGAGTTTATAGTCAATTAAAAGAAAACTTAATTATGGCTATAGAACAATAGGGTAATAAAAGGAAGTCATATGGAACAAAAAAGTCATAATGGAGAATTGTAAAAAGAGGAAGAATCTAAGTATGACATGGATAGGCTACATTTAACAGCATCCCACATTCATGGATAAAGAAGTGCTGCAGATGTATAGTATACACCCTGCATTGATCAATTCAATTAAAGTAACTATGAAAAGTGGCAAATCACTCTGCAGCTAAGCCACAATAAAGGACAAATTATTATCCCAAGGATAACAATTGAAAGGGGGATATTCCAGGGTGACTTTTTGTTGCTGCTGCTATTTTGTCTTGCCCTTAACCCATTAAGCAGTCTACTTAACAGATTAAGTCACGGTTACAAAAACTACAAAGAGTAAAGACTTCTCATCTTTTTGTAGATGATTTAAAATTGTATAGTTCATCAGATTCGAAACTGAAAGCACGACAGCAAGTGGTCAAAACTTTCTCAGATAATATAAAAATGTCACTTGGTCTTGATAACTGTGCAAAAGAAACCTTTAAATCAGGAAAGTTGCAGTATCAAGAGACTGGGACAGGAATGTGATATTAAGGAACTTGAGCAGGAGGAAGTCTATAAATATTTGGGAATTGTTGAAGGATCATGAACAAAACATGAACAAATGGAAACAAAATTTAGTAAGGAATATTTTAGAAGACTAAAATAAATACTGAAAACAACCCTGACATCTTGAAACAAAATCCATGCTATAAACCAATTTGCTCTTCCTGTTCTAACTTGCTGTTTTGGGAGAGATTGACTGGCCCCAAAAGGTACTGGATCAGTTGAAGAGAAAAACAAGAAAAATGCTTCACACTTATCAAATGATTTATGAAAATCAATGTATACCAAAATTATATATTCCCCATTCTGAGGGAAGTATGGGCTTCCTTAAAATTGGGTAAATGTACAGATCTGCGGTCTTAGGGCTGCACATATATCTGCTGACCTCACAAGATCCAAACATAGTGAAAGTGTAAAACATGAAGAGAACAAGTCTAAGATCACAAAGATGACTTCCCTGTTTAGTTTAGCAGTGGTGTCAAGTGGGAATGGAAATCAAAGCAGACAAAAACTAGGCAGCAACTGAATATGCCAAAAAAAAAAGAAAAAAACAAATGAAAGAATATAATGTTAAGGATCAGATAGGAAAACTAGAAATGTGGATAAGGCATAATTATAGTTGCAAATACATTAACATGTGGGAGAAACAGACATGTAGGTTTTATAAAACAGAATTAGAATCAATTGCACATCTTGTAGCTGGTTGTGCTATAGTAATGCAAGAAGGACTATATACTGAAGTAACTGAAAAACATTGAAAACATGAGCCACAAAGCATTATAGAAAATGATGCGGTTTATATCATATAGTAATTGCCCCTTACCAACAGTTCAAAAGATAGATGTGAAAAAACAGGTATAGCAGTCCATGACAAGTAGATAAAGTAATATTGATCATTGAAACTGCTGCACCCACTGATTTCAGTGTCTTACGTGCAGAGAGACACAAAGTCATAAAGTACCAGGATTTGCGAGCAGAAATGGGGGGAATGTGGAAGAAGGATACCCAAACAGTTCCAATAGTAGTAGTAGTAGGAGCAATGGGCCTCATAAAAAAGAATTTGTAGCTGTATTTAGATATGTTAGTTATACATGAAACTCCATATAAATTACAGTATGAGTCAGTTCTGGGTACATTGTGGGTACTGCAAAGAGCAATTTTGGCTAAAATCAAAGACTGAAACAATACTGATTTCATGAACCTTAATCCTACTTTAACTTAGGAATGGGGTCCATTTCCATCATGGTATTAGAAACCCAAAATACTTGGAGAAATTAAACTATGAAGAATAGTGATGGTTTCAGTTAAAAGATCACCACCACCATGGAAGCAAATGTTTGTAAAGCACAGAAAATCCAGGACTGAGGAAGGAGTCTTGATGATCCCAAGCCAGTGAAAGTAGCCCTCATTAGCTGTGAGCAGAAGCACAAATATGCACATTAAGGCAAAAGGTGCCCCCTGCTGATGTGATCTCTCATGTCAGCTGCCAGGGTTTGAGTTAATGAATTAACAGAATACATTGATTGCCCTGATACCAACAAAGGGTCAAAGTCCCTCCTTGGCTATCTGGATGACAGCACTCTTTTTGGCTGTCTCCTCTATGCCAGGAATATTCAATGGGTGGGCTGGAATGAATGGGCTTGAGACCGATTGTGAGAAATGAACTATATATAAGTATATATAATGAGCGGTTTAGGCATTACTTTTTGAGTATTTCAGATACTTCTCAGGATAAATCTTGCACATTGACATCATGGAATCTTCTTACTCATAAAAAGAAATGACTATGAAAAACGCAGAATACCTTTGATTCATTGTCTAAGTGTTCCCCGTAATTTTGCTTAACTTATCCAGTCTTATCAACTAAGTTATCATCCTTTATGTAACTTCTTGCCTACAAATGAGACCTCTGAATAATTATCTCCAAAGACCAGTGCTATTATGCATAGCTTATTGCAGGTAATTGTCTTTAGAAAACACTTATTTCAATGATTGTTGTCTTCATTGTCAGCTAATATATAGCCCAAATTAAAGCTTTAATTAATTAATTTGTTAACCATGGTAACCATGGTAAGTAACTGTACCTTCTCGACCATTTCTTGAGCCAACAAAGCAGGGCAATTATACTATTTATTTGAATGTGGGCAGTTTAGACTAACCATTCACACAGTATGTCTTAGGAAGGTGTGAGAATACTGATTATTTGGAACAAGTCTAAGCAGACATAGGCGTGGAATGCATACCACACCATACCCTATGCAGACTTTGATGGAAAGTTTGAATTGAGCCAATGACTCTGAAGGCATGATATAGAAATCATGGTGATTATGTAATATAAATGTAAATATTTGTGGAGAGATGACTGTGATGCCATACTTTTATTTTTCCGATAACATTATTAGGCTATGAAAGCCACTTGATTTTTTTTAAAGAGCCTTTTAAACATTTTTTTTTTCTTTTGGAACAAATCAATGTTGATGTTGTTGAGTCTTTCGGCTTTTCCTGGTTAGGGGTCGCCACAGCAGAACTCCGGTCCGCTAATGATTGGCAGTAGATTTTTACGTGCCGAGTTACCGGCCCTGACGCACAACCTTCAATGAAGGTATGCCCATTCACGCATGTTTCCACACAGAAGACGCTCTAGCTGAGAATCGAACGGGACAATGTCTTACTCTGAGGCGACAACGCTCCCGCAGCACCACCACAAATCAATGTTGATAATTCATGAAAACTGGCAGTTATCAGAATAAGAAAATGCCAAATTTATTTAACTTAGATATTATTCATTATCAGCAAAAGAGTAACTGAATCTTATTTATCCAGATGTGGTGATTTTTGCTTAGATGTTCACCAGACTAAAACACTTAGCAGCTTCTGCTTCAGTTAATATATTTAGCACCAGTTCTCAGTTCTTGGTTGTTTCTGCTCTAAATATGTGCTGTAAATATCATGAAAAATCAACCTAGGCAGAGAAAATTCTTATACTAAAAAACAGCCTAGCTTGCAGCATTTCTCCTTTTGATCTACATGGTGAAACATCACATAGGGGAATGTAAAACTGCATACAATTTTGGCAGTGTGTTTAAATTCTTCATAACATTAACATTTAATAGTGCATGTCCTTTATTAGTCTTTCTATAATTACAAAATCAGGCCAAAACTTGGTAAGTGTCACTGTTGCTCATTTAGCAGCATATGAAAAGTATTTGCTACAACTGCAAAAAAAAAAAAAAAAAAAAGTTGTTAGCATGATAGTGAAACTGACCTTTTAAAAAAGAAGAAAAAAAACATAACATAATGGAAAGATATGAGAATAACATGATTTACATGTTCATAGGTATGTACTAGGCAGTCTGCAGACCAATACAAAGGCTAGCTAATAACCCATATTTAAAGACCCCTTCCATCCACAAGGAAGGCTCAACAAGACAGACTGAGGAGAATTGGGTGCTGTTTCTCTATTTCATTTGTTAGCAAAAGATGCTCACAGTGCAAGAGTGAAAATGCATGCATTCATGCACCAAATAAACACTGCAGTGTGATGTACTAAATGCTGTGTTTTGTAGTGCTTTTATTTTCCTTGAGAACAGGTAACAGAAAGCTGCCAAGGTCACATTCTGTCACCAGGTGCTATATTAAAAGGACTGTTAACGTTGTTTACACAATATAACAAGAATATGGAGAGATGCAGTAAATCTGTTGTCATTAAACAGTGGGTGGCCGCGTTCCTCTGGCAGTCTGCCCACTAGCAACATGAACTCAGCTGGCATGGAACTAACTGAGCTATGCAGGCCTTTAGACCCAGGAATCCTGGCAGCTTCCTGAGAGAATTCATATGGTATGCCTTTCCTATGCACCAGATGACTTGTTACATTACTATCAAATATATTTAGAACACGAGGTGTTTGCTTGAAGAGAAACATTTCTTAATCGCTTACATGCAACTGCTTGGCAGCTTCCCAGGTTTATATTGCTTGAAAGTCACCATCTTCTCTATGATATTGAGTACACTGTTTCAACTCAGATGAAAACAATCAGAGGAATATAAACAGATTTATGATATGAAATTTACTATCCAAACTGAGTCAGTACAACTTGTTTTCTGTTATCTGTTAGTTTTGGAGTGTTTTAGCTTAAACCACAGGAAGTGAATGATGCATTGTTGCATAATGAGAAGATAAATGTGCAAGCTGAGTTGACTAAGACAGCTTTGTTGGCATTTCATTTGTTTACAGACAGCTGCTGCTGTTACAGATACTTTGATTACTTGACTACAATAACATCAGGTGGGGGAGGGGCAGGCTGTGTCACTTTTCCTTAGCACAAATCCTGCTAGATTCTAAGCAGGAAATCTGCTAAACAGAACATGTGCACTGTTACATTTAGCTGAATAATGAAATTGAATAATTATGTTTTGAATATCTGTGAAAATATTTGTTTCCTTCTTCTGAATTCAAGTCACCATTCGACTTTGTACAATCCACTGGAGTAAATCTCCTTTCTTATTATCAATAGACAGTTAGCTGAAAATGAATGACACAGTGGAACTCTTTTATTTTTTTTTTCCAAGTGCTATCTGCATTATTTATTCAGGGTGTGCTTGCTTAGCCATCACACTCACTTCTTTTACTAAATATATTTTAGAGTTAGAGATTTGCGAGAAGTGGGTAATGGCTGTTTTAAGAAGCTAAAACCTTTTGTTTTGGTAATGTTCCCTTTCTCTTCAAACATTCTCACACAAATATTATTAAAGGATAGGCCCTCTCAGCCATTTTAATTAATTTGGTAACTTGGAAAGAGTAACCGGATGCAGATGTCTTTTCACTGATACACTAAAAACATTGGGTAGGTAACTGAGTTATTTAGAATGAAACCATGGTCAATTAAAGGACATGGGAATCAAAGCCAGGTAGAATTGTCACTTTCAGTAATGCATGCATTATGATTCTTCCTATGGAAATAAAAATTTTCAAAGTACAATCCACCTCTTTAGTCAATTAAAATGCCTTGCTTATATTTTATAAGTAAGTTCACCTGGTTCATGTGGTCATTTTGCATAGTACAGATCTGAGTCAATTAGTATTCCATTATGTTACTCAATTTATTCCATGTTTTCTAATTTGTAGCACTAATGTCACTTTTTTATTAAGCTGCTTTTCATTGGTTGTTCATTTGAAATTTTAATCAGGTAATGTCTGATATTACTTGTTTGCATCTAGAAATGGATAACTAGTGAACTGTGGCAAACAGTGTGATATGGCATATGTTTCTCTTTACTTATGTGTTATCTGTATGTCGTTCCTTATCATTTATTAGATTACATATGACTGGTCTTTGCTTTTAAGTAGTTGGGTCATGGTTAAGATTCATTTGGATCAGTCCTTCCTTCTGGTTAGCAACACATTATGAATAAAATCAACAAGGTAAAAGTGCCTGGGATAGAGTCCTGCTAACAACCCAAATGAAACAAGTTCAGTTAATGGTATGAGCACAGGATGAGCCAGACACTGGGGAGGGAGATGAGTGGCCAATCAGCTCACCCATCCTAGGAGAAAAAAAGATTTAAACATTTGAATATGACTTGTGTGCTTCTTTGTGAAGATCGGTGAGTGTTTCCTGGTTCCCAGTAGCTTACCATTCCACCTGTAGCAGATTTAGCCTGAGCACACATGCCCTTGTGAGCAGTGGTTTACGTGACATCAGAAGCATTTTGCACCAGTTAAGATGTCCCACCTCTGGCAAATAAAATCCCTGCCCCTGACCATGTATATGATGCTTGCCTCCCAAACCTCACTCAATGACGCTGCCATGGTGACCTCACCATAACAAGTACTGTTAGTGCTATTCTGTCTATGTAAGGAAGGGGGCACCTGTGGCAGGAAATGTGGCAACATTTCACTAACCCTACACAAAAGAAACTGATGGATTCATAAGACAAGGGTGGATGTTGGCAGTAGAGGATACAGGGGCAAATAATAATAACAATAATCAGTTAAACGTTATCATGACTGAATTGTGAGTTAGTGTTTTTTATAATCTTATTTTTGACAGTTAAGACTGACTTCTGACTCAGTCTGCTACCTGCTACCCTATACTTTGTCCTGTAAGGGTCAGTGATTATTGGGTCTGGTACACTGAAATGACCTTTCACCAGGGAAGAAAGCCTGTAGTCTACCCACCCCAGCATGCTCCAATTACTTGCAGGGAGTAGACTGGACATTGACCTTTTCCTACCATACTGTAAGTGACTTCTTTTTTTTTCTTTCTTATTTATTTATTTTATTTATTTATTTATTTTATTTACATTTGTTGACCGGGAGTGTCCGACTGGACGTAGGTCCATTTTCAGTGGAGGCCCGGGGAGAAAAGCTCCATAGTTAAAATAAACAGACAGTAAGTACATTGGATTACAAAATAAACAGACAGTAAGTACATTGGATTACATAGTGATTAACAATTTAACATAGCAATTACTTATAACATATTTACAGATGTAGAACATAGTATATCAGTAGACAACTAGAATCTTTACCTGTGAAGTACATAACATAACATTAACAAATGTTACAATGAGAAGTTCCTGCTGTATAATAAGTACTAGGCTTATGAGCATCTGAGCTTGTTATAATCAAGGTAGTTAGTGGAGTGGAAAGAAAGGTAGTGGTTGGATGGGGTGGGTGATATTAGAGTGGGAGTTACAAGGGCATAGCCAGCATGTTTTTAGGTGCACTTTTAGTAAAGTTTTGAAGTGGGTGCATGATGGTATGGAGGTAATTGTGGGTGGAAGGGAGTTCCATAATTTGGCTATGGTGCAAGAGAATAGTGCTTCACCAGCAGAATTACTGGCTTTAGTGATCTGCAAGTGATTTTTGTTGCTGGATCTTAGTGGTCTGGTGGTGCGATAGGGTTGGAGTAGATTCTGGAGGGATGGGACATTTAGTGGATGGTTTACTAGTTTGTGGGCGAGTGAGAGTTGATACCACTAAAGGAGGTGAGGGAGTTCAATCCAGCCCAGTTCAGCAAGTGAGAGACAAGTGACTTATACAACCTAACTTCCTTGTGTTCTGGTAAGTGCTTAAGGAAGGGCATGCTGGCATGAAAACATAAATTACTTACCCAGGTGATGAAGCCTGTCAAATATCCCAGCATACCCACTTGTGGGTGGACAGTTCCCATAATATCTCTCTTTTTTTTCATTAGGGAAGAAGTAATGAGAGGTATGCCTCCAAAACATCCGTTTCCCCTCACACCAGAGAAGGGTGCCTTTTCACCAATCCTCTTTCTTTTCCAGCATCTCCAGCTCCCAGACTTCTAATCAAACCTGCATTGGTTGCGCTGCAATACAGGTTTCTTCTCCCTATGCCATGGAACTTGTGCATATTTGAACTACTATTTTTTTTTCAGTAAACCAACAGTTTTAACAGTTTGGCTTTCTCTAACACTAAGACTACTTAGTCATGACCTGTACAGATGATAACTGTAAAACAAGCAATGTTATACGTAACCAGAATACAGTTTATTTGCATATTATGCAAGGTTCATAGGTCCATAGGTTCATACTAGGCTATCTGCCCTAGGGCATTTATAAGCCTAGCCAGAATGTGTTTGGCTTTCGCCACCCATTTTAAATTAATTTTGCTATGCCCTTTTTCGAGGTTAGTATACTGTGCCTCTGTCTAACAGTGACACAGAAGTGATACCCGGGTTAAACCTACAATCTCCCATCCACTCATCAAGATTCCTCTTGAAGAGAGTCAATGAGGGACTCTGCCTAACCTGGACTGAGATTTTATTCCAGAGTGAAGGGAGCCTCTGGGTTATGAATCTGTCCCACCAGCATGTCCTATTTATTTCAGTGCTGAGGTTCAAGTCTCTCGAGCGCATAGCTCGATGGGATTTGGATTTTCTGAGGTGCAGCATGTCCATTAATTCCAGGTTGGACATGGCTTTATACGTCAGGCACAGATCGCCCCTGAACAGGTGGTATGCCACTGAGTAGTGCTGGAGTTTCTTTAACCGGGCAGCATATGGCATCTGTTTGAGCCCTTTGATCCTCTTGGTGAGGTACTTTTGGGGTCTTTCCAGTTGCTGCAGATGTCTGGTAAGGTACATCCCAAAAGGGGCATTGTACTCAATTATGGGCCTGATGAGGGATGAGTAAAGAGGCACGATGACCTCCCCTGATCTAGATGTGAATCCCTTCATGATTAGGTGGGCTATATAAAATGTTTTTCTAACCACTTTGGCCACATGGTTGTCAAATGAGAGACTGCTATCAACTTGGGTCCCCAGGTCCCTAATTACTTCTTCTGTACTTAATGGATTACCACCTATGTGGTAATTTGTGGGCACTTTGTTTTTGCCAAAGGGGATGACTATACACTTTTTGGCGTTTAGCTTGAGGCCATGGCTCTGGCACCAGTTGTCTGTTTCTATGAGGCCCTTTTGGAGGATGCTTGTGTCGGCTGGAGAGTCTATTATGGTGCCCAGTTTGCAGTCATCTGTGAACTTGGTCAGCCACAGTCCTTCTGTGTTGGCCTGTACCTCCGAGAAATATATACCAAACAAGAGAGGTCCCAGTACTGAGCCTTGTGGGATGCCACTTGTAACTGGTTTGGAGTCTGACATGACTCCAGCAATTCTAAGCATGTGGGTTCGGTCCTTGAGCCAGTTTGCAACCCATCTAGTGACATAGGGGTTTATATTTAAGCTGGTGAGCTTATCTATAATGCCCGAGTGGGGTATTGTATCGAAGGCTTTTGCGAGGTCCAGGTAGGCTGTGTGGACCACCTTCCCCTCATCAATGGCCTTGGTGACTGTTTCAAAGAAATCAACCAGGTTTAAGAGGCAGGATCTGCCCTTAACAAAGCCGAACTGGGTAGGATCCAGTGTCTGTAGGTCCCCAATATCTTTATTTATGAGGTCCATGATGATCCTTTCCATAGCTTTGCAGACCAAGCTAGTCAGGCTTATAGGGCGATAGTTTCCAGGATCCGTTGAGGCACCACCTTTGTGTAGAGGGACCACTGTTGCTGTACGCCACTCTTTGGGTACATATCCTGTAGTAAAGCTGAGACTGAACAGTAGTTTTATGTTTGGGTTTAGCTCTTCTTGGAGTTCATGTAGGACGCAGCCCGGGACACCGTCTGGTCCCATTGATGCTGTGTTTTTTGCTTTGGAGAGGGCAGCTCTTACCTGAGCATCTGAGATGTCAGGGGGGCAGCACTCTGCTGGGATAGATATTTGCCCTTTTGGTGGGGAGGGGGAGGAGACGTTTGCGCTGAACCTGTCAGCTAGGATGTTGGCAATTTCAGTGGGTTTGGTGTATTTTTTGTCATTTTGGACTAATTCTGAGCATATCTGGGAATTCCCACCCAGGTTCCTAACATAACTAAAGAAAGCCTTGTGATTATCCTTAGTGTCCTGTGCAATTTTTCTCTCGAAGCTGGCCTTAGATGATTTTATGAGTGCCTGTAGTTTTTTGCTAATACTGATCAGAGATGCCTTCCCTTTTTGGGATTTTGCTCTATCATTTAGTAGCTTCCTCCTTCTATTGTATAGTTTGTTTATGGCTGGGGTCCACCAGACAGGACGTCTGCCTTTGGAGGATTGGGTCTTGGTTTTATTTGGGATTGCATGATCCATGCATTCCTGAAGGTGTTCATAGAATGCATTTATAAAGGATTCTGCAGTCTGGGCCATATTTTCCACAGGCCCGGGGGCTTTGAAGGATTCCACTTCGGTTTTGAGGAGTGTGAAATTTGCTTTAGAGAAGTTTTTCACTGTGGTTTTCTGGGCTGGAGGTGGGGTCGGGATGTGAATATCCAGTGAGATTAGTTTATGGTCTGATCTTACCAGTGAGGGATACACTTCTGGTCTGGAGCATAGAGTCCCCATGTTGGTGATGATCAGGTCCAGTATGTTTTCCCCTTTTGTGGGAGTGGTAACAAATTGTTCCATAGCATTTGAGTTTATAAATTCTAGGAACCTTTGGGCTAGGGTGTTGGAGCTAGAGTAATGCTCCCAGTCTATGTTTGGGTAGTTGAAGTCGCCCAATATAATGGTGTTTGGAGAGACCTTCATATTTTCCAGTGTTCTCAGGAAGGCTGAGTGGGGTTCCTGGGTTTGGGAGGGTGGTCTGTAGCAGGCTATAAACTGGAAGGCAGTTTTACCCACTGTTAGTTGCACATGGATAGTCTCTGATGCTTCGTGCTGTGCCACCAACCTGGAGGTGTGGGTATCTTTGACAAATATTGATACTCCCCCTCCTTTTGTGGTTCGGTCCAAGTTTTGGGGCCAAAAAGCATGGTATGAGGTATAACCTGGTAGTGCTGGGGTGCTCTCGGGAGCCTTGAACCAGGTTTCTGTTAATGCACAGATATCGATGTTCTCCATGCTAAGGAGAGTTTTAAGTGCGTGCATCTTGAGGTTTAGACTTCTGGCATTGAGTAGCATTACTCTTAGTTTCTTATCCCTTGTGATACCTATGGAGGTGGGTTTGTCTTTTGAGCCTTGCCTAAAAAAGGCACTATAGGGGTAGCAAGAGCCTTTGCCAATATCCAAAAGCCCAGGGGTGACAGGTGCAAGCCATCCCTAGCGAAGCATCGTGGCTTGTTGAGCATGTCATCCCAGGCTGATAGGCATTGGATCCCCTTTGAATGGCACCAATACTTAAGCCAATTGTTGAAATTGATCATCTTGTCTTCATATTGTGGCATCATTCTTGGTGAGGGTAAGATACTACTCAAGGTCAGGGTCATACCGGCCTGGGCCACATGCTCAGAGAGCTCCTCTATGTCTCTTTTCATGTAGTCCAGGGAGGTACGTCTCAGGTCATTCACACCAGCATGGACAATGACTGAGTCATATTTGTACTTGCCTTGGAGTGACCTGAGTGCTTGTGTTATGTGGCGGATCCTAGCGCCCGACAGGCAGCTCACCATGACCTTCTCCTTGTTCAGCCTGGTGAGCGGGACGTCATGGCGATAGAGTCACCTATTACAAGTGTATTAGGTGTGTTGTTTAGCCTTAAGGGCTGTGACTGTTCGGCACACTGGCTTTGTGAGCTATGTGTTGCACGTGTTTTGTTTTGGGGTAGCGGTTGCTTGGGTGTCTGCTTTGGAGGTCTAAGGTGTAATAAACAAACTAGAATTTGCCTTTATTCAGAATTGCTGAGTAACCATACTTTGTAAATGGCTGGAGCAACAAACTTGCATGAGTGCTGCATTATATTATTGTAGTAATAACTGTAGTTGCCCCATTATAATTTACACTTTCACATTGCGCAGTGGATAGCACACATCATTTCTGTCTTGACAGTTCCCCCAAAAAGCATAAAAAATAATAACAAATGTTTGTGCAGCTTTAATCACCTGATTCTTGAACTACCCCATCTGAACATTCATATGAAAATGAACTTAAAGAAAGTTGTTCATGACTGAAGAAAAATACTCTGACACCACTATAAATATTTTAATCAACTCATGTAAATGATCATGGGCTGCAATAATGCCACTGAGCTGAGGTTTATTCCACTCTCTGTATGAATCAGCAATGTTGCTGATGCTTTTATTATATTGTCATCCTATGTAATTATCTTGAAAATGCTGATGGGAACAATGGTGCTGAATTTCCATATCTACAAAGCAATAACAAGTGCATACTGAAAATGTAGAAAATAAATGCTAGAGATACAGATCTGTAAAATGTTAATGAATCTCAGAATGATATTGGAATAACTGAAACATCTAAAACCAATGAAGGGCACATACAGAATATATTTATTTGTCTGTATGCTTGGTACAGTTTGTAATGGGTAGGGTAGTTAAATTTTACAGCAAGGATCTGATGGGAAAGGAAGAATACATTGAGTCGAGGATAATGGAGTGCAGCATTGTAAAAGTGTTAGGGAAACCTTTAGAAGTACTCTATGTTCAGCATGTCTGACTTAGCATGTGGACATAGCTCAGACACAGAAAGGAGCCATATTTTATTGGACAATGATTATAACTACCTAGAAAATGCACTTACTTAATGGAACACTAAGAAAGTGGACAATCATTCATTCATTCATTCATTCATTCATTCATTCATTCATTCATTCATACTTCCTCCAGTATAGGTAGGAAACTGCTGCACATCAGCTTAGAGAACAAATAACCTGGTGCTCCTATCAGCTTATCACTGGTAACTAAGAGTCTGAGCTAGTAGCATGCTTCATCCTGTAGTTTGTGGCTCAGTTCCCTCAGTTTCCAATTTTAAGCTCTGTTACTCAGGGAAAGATAAACAGCCAAAACATATTCCTGAGCCAGTCCTAAAGCTAGGGTTGGCCTAAGGTCAAGTGCTGCCCTAGGCAAAAGGGCTCCACAGCACCCCCCACACTACCTGGTGCCCCCATTCTAGTCAATTTACACCATCCAGATTAATGGAAAGTGCCCCTGCTAGAGTGATGCCCTAGATGGCCACCTAGTTGGCCTATGTCTAAAGCCAGCTATGCCTGAAACTAGGCAGTTGTAATTCTAACAAAAGTGGGAGTCCTAAACTTGAGTGACACGTTACTATGCCTGAGCAGCCAAATTATCTGGATTATGCAGAACACTCTGCATTCGACCATAAGCAAACCCACTGTTCTGCTGTTCCACATTGAATATCTTTGACTCCACTACATGGCTTTTGATTGGTTTGTATACTGCAATTACTGCCAATCTGCATTGCAGTATACAAACCAATCAAATAGCTACTCCACTTTCCACACTGAACAGCATTGGCTGTGCTACACAGTTTTTGATTGACTCATATTCTGCAATTACAGCCAATTGCCATTTCAGTATATGAACCAATGAAATAACTGTTCTTGAGGATGGGAGCCAATAAAACCTCTTAAATATGTAACTATTTGTGTAAGAACAGTAGGCATGTCAGAGACCAAAAAACACAGATATTCCTTGTGACACAGTCTGGTGAAATGCCAAATGAATTTCCTGACAAAAAGGCAAATAGGGATATTGAGTAACCCCTCTGGCCCATCCATCAACTGATTTGTTTATGAAAAGGCTCTCAGAAAAAAAAAAACAGTTGATGAGGCTTATAGAACATTTTGATGTTTAATAATGTTCTCTGTGCTGAGTCTGTGTCGGTTGCCCCTGATTTGTCAGAAATGTATGTTACTGACAGATGTTACAAGTGCAGAGTGAGAAATATCACCTTACATTAGTGGGAAACTGATCATGCAAAAAGTGAAATACACAGATAAATAGGGCTGCCTAGTCATAATATGAAATTTGATGGTTGTATAGGCTAATTTGTTGAGTAGAAAATGTTTTTTTGACATACTTTTCCATCACTGCCTGACAATCAACAGCCCCTCCCAGCCATTTTTCCCCATCAAGTGGGAGAGAGTCAACTGGGAGAAGCCATCATTGAGACAGCAATGAGAGATAGCTTGTCTTTTTTATTTTTAGCTGTAACGTCCCAGTCACACTTGGTTGAGTGAGATGGTTGGGGATGTGGAACAGGATGACTGCAACAGATGTCCGTTCAATTCTGCAAGGGGCATTACCTTCAAGGTGCCCTACCCATGCCACTGAAGCATGGCAGGTGATTTCACATTCTCAGGAAAAGGCTGTCCATCTATGTGAAACAATGTCCCAGTTCTGTCATTATCTTATTATTTCATTCCTCTGTGAATAGCTAGAAAACTATATATTTTATGAGGAACAGACCAAAAATATGAGGCAAAAATGTGGACATTCTGCAAAATTTTGCGTGGTTGAGAGGTATGACAAGGGTGAATGTGTATGTGTGTGTGTGTGTGTGTGTGTGTGTGTGTGTGTGTGTGTGTGTGTGTGTGTGTGTGTGTGTGTGTGTGTGTCTGTGTTAGTGTGTATTTTTTGATTGAAAGGCCATGGCCATGGTTAATGTATGCTTTTCATGCAGTGCGAAAATAGGGTGTTATACATTTTGACTGTTTGTCACACATTGCTTTGGTCTCTATTACACACTGGCCTCTTAGCAATTTGAGATCTAAGTACTGTGCACACACATTTCATCACTGTTTAATCTCTGCTGGGTAATAGAACTGTATCCAAACTACTATCCAGGGACTCTTATTAAAATTATGTGGACCAAAATTCTGATCCTCAGACTGTCATGATTAAAAGTGCATATGGGGATGATATGGCTAAATCTGGGGTTGCAGTATCTTGGCGTATTTCCTATACTTTCCTATTGTATAAGTTGTAATAATTTCAGCATTAATATGCATGTAATAGACTGTGGAAGTGCAGCACCCATTAATGGTATGACAGTGAGTTTTGAGATATGCAGTCTTTCTTTTCAAAGCTCTGGGACTCAAGAGTTACTAGTCTTACTATTTTGTTAAAGGACCCTATGGTATGGCATATTATTCTGCAGTTAGCATAGAGGATTATGGCTCTGACCTCTTAATAAGCTGCTTCCTGTTGTCAAAGACACATGACTTAATGCCTTCCATGTATTGTGTGACTTGAGTAATTAACAGTGTTCATGAATTGCCTGTGAAAAGAGACACTTGTGCCCAGTGGTCTTATTGGTTAACAAATAGGTAAACTAGAATATGAAAATCTTCTGACAGGCAGTCTTTTGGGGGCAGGGTATTATCTAATTTCATATAAAATCAATTAAGGATAAACAAACATCCAAAAAAGTGAACAACCAAGGAAAAAAATCAACAACTTAAACAGTCTTTCTTTCATATTCAGTAATTTCAGAGGTTCGCTTTGGTAAATAACTAAATCTCAATCGTAGACAGTAGGTCATAAAATAGCTCCAGCAAGCAGAGACACAGCTGTCTTTACAAAGTGTGCCATCTCTTTTCTTCCCCCAACTCCATCTCATACCCTTTTATCTCTGTTCCCATATTCATTACGTAAGAGCTTTTCCATTTACACTTCTATTATACTTATTTACAAATCTTTCCATTTTTTTCAGATGATCCCTGATCCTTCTATTCCCCTTCCATATGGCACAATTCTCACAAACTCCTCTCCCTGTGAGTGCATGTTCCTGTGTATTTGCTAATGAGGATTACCATGAGGTGTTGATGTGGATAAACCAACCCCCTACTCAGGGCATGGTTGGAGACATACACAAATGGAAAACCAGCAAGAGAGCAAAAATTTGTTGTAGTCTGTCCGAATGATGCTCCCCTCTAGACATCTCTCATTATAGTGAACCTGGGGAGTTGCCATTGATAGGATACAAATGTACATCAGTTTGACAGACGGAGGCTTGATACGCAGTAGACAGAGGGGGGAAGCACCTCAAAAATGAGAGCGACTCCATTATTTTCAAAATAAAATAAGTTGTTTATATTTTTTATTTTCTTAATGATGATGTTAAAAATAACTAATGTAGTGTGTACTACCCCCAGTTAATCCCTTTACTAAAGCATTCATTATGAAACTACATTTGCTTGATAACTCACCCTAATAGCCAATGCATAAATGATACGCTGATTTCTGCAGGGCTAGTTAGATTACTGAAAAGTGTGAAAGAGGGACATGTCAGTCCTTGAACAGATGTAGCTATAGTCAGGTGCCACCTATACTTCATTCTTGAACTATGGGAGGTAGACAGCAGCCCTGCTACATAAGACAGCAAATAATCTGCTTGTTTGTTCTGTTTTTTTTTGTGCAAAGAAGAAAGCAAGAAGGCTATACTAACAAAAACTTTTGTGGCAGGTAAAAAGTCAGGAAAATATGTTAACAGTTATGAAAGCAATATGTAGATATTCAAATACATAGGAATATTATCCACTAAGTCCGACTATTACATACATAATAAAATAAAACACCAGCTGTATCCATGAAGAGAATTTAGCTAGTACTCTTAAGGAACAGGTAAAGACTAAAAAAATGTCTACTAATAATAGTTTCTTTACTGGATCCTAGAAGTACACTTTATTTGGAGACATGAGGAAGGAACTCTGTCCTGCACCATACTTCTCAACGGCTATGATTTTTACATACCACTTTGAATTTCACCCTCAGACTTTCCCTTACTCATCTTAGATTTACTGATTTTCCTCATAAAGTCAGAACTCTTTATTAGTATATATCTTATTAAATAAACAAACTAAGCCTGCAGAATGATTTCTGTCACTAACTATACAGGGTGTAATATATGGAAACCATCTATTGTGAAAAATAACAAAGTTGCTCATCTTTCTTACCCTCTGCTATGATTTTATACGCCATTCTTATTCAGCTTCAGCTTTTATTTCCTCTGGAATACATGATGACTACATATTCTTTAGCCTATGATTTGGAGGCCATTTATTTATGTCTTTCTAGTAATCCTTTGACGCTGAATATGTCCAAGACAGAAGCCTTATCTAAACCAACACTACCTCTCAACTGTCCCTCATTTTTAGAAAATATCTAACTTTTCCTCATAATTTTTTCTCTGTCCCACATGAAGATTTTGATTTTCTGGTATATTGCCAAGCATTACAGACAGTAAGTAATGCCAGACATTACAGTTTAATCCTTCATAATGTTATGAAAATGTAAATTGAGGCACAACCTGTTGTATTATTTTTAAGTGAATTATACTAATATTTAAAAATGCCCCTGATTTTTGGCATAAATCCCTGATTACTTTTGGCTTTGTCTACAATTCTTGATCAAAGAAGTTGAGAAGTATGACTGTACCTTAAGGATTCCTCTGCTTTGCCAATTCTACCTTTTATTGTTTATGGTGACAACTGACATATGTTTATGCTGAAACTGTACATCCTTGGCATTGCTCTAGAACAACACTTGACACTTAGGGACAAGCCCAGGTATCAGCTGTGGTAAAGGCATTTTGTTTCTCTGTGAGAAATGCTGTCATGCACTTGATATGTCTTGAGGATCTCAAAGTTATTGTCCTTGCCTTAATTTTCTGTTGTCCATATTAATACAATGTCCTTTACCTTGGGCTGCTGACACTGAGAGTGATCATTTAAAGATAGTGCAACACTCATGCACACTGATACTTACTGGAACACATCATTACCAATATAGTACACACCGCTGATACTGGTGCTCACCATTTTCAGTATATATTATGCAACAGTGATAAATGCTGGTATACAATATTACCAGTATATTACACAATGGTGATACTTACTGGTACACACCATTACCAGTATATTACACAGTGCTGATACTTACTGGTGTACACCATTTCAGTCATATTTTGCACAATACTGGTACTTATTGGTATAAACAATTATCAGTATATTACACAATGGTGATATTTACTGGTACACATCATTACCAGTATATTACACAGTGCTGATACTTTCTGGTGCACACCATTACAAGTATATTTTACGCAGCATTCATACTTACTGGTATCCACAGTTACCAGTATATTACACACGATGGTGATACTTACTGGTACACATCATTACCAGTATATTACACAGTGCTGATACTTACTGGTGCACACCATTACAAGTATATTTTACACAGCATTGATACTTACTGGTATACACAATTACACATATATTACTCCCATGCTGTTGTATTCAAGATCTTGGTGTTGGTCTTTGTACCACTACAACATGTGGGACTTTTTTACCTGAAGGAGTTAATTGCTTATTTTTTTGTGCCTACCATAGGCATCACACCCTGTCAGCTGTGGTCTGCTAAGAGTTTCAGGGGATTACTCAAATTATCTAGCTTATGGACTTTTGCACATCAGGCTCTGAGACTTTGGAATGTACTATGGTAGCTTAGGAAATATTTCATACTGATCTTCTTCAACAGTTATTTTACGCCATTATTTTTGGGACAGATTTTAGTGACAACCCATAAGAATAGCTTCTGATTTTCCATTAAACTGCATTGCTCGTTATTTGGTGTTATATTTTTATACACGGTATTATTTTATGTTCTATAAAAGGATTTAAACAAATGCTCACTAATGAAGTTGCATTTGAAATAACACTCAGGAAGGATATATAGTCAGAGTGTAATGGTTCATTAACGTGCCTTTCACTTTCATTTTTAGATGCTTGGGGTGTAGGCTTCTAACATTTTTTCAGTCTCTTTCATAGAAAAAGGGGATTTGCTTATGCCATAAAAAGGAAATGGGGCCTTTTGTACCAATTTAAAGTACTCCAGTGCTATAAGATTGCAGTCTCATGACCACAGAGCCAGTGGCGAACCCTCCAAAATCTGTATCTCTGATGATCAGAAGTGTGGACATCCATTCCTGAGATAAAAGGTTACTTCTTGTTCAGGTGTCTGCCTAAAATGTCCAGTTTCTGGGAATCCAAAACAGCTGAACACAAGCCTGTTATGGAGCTGAAAAAAATAGTGGTAAGCTCCAAATGCACAGAAACTCCAATCGCTGGTCTGTCTTCTGGAAACTGATATCACAGATAAATAAGTTCATTTCCTTACTTTGTTCTGGTTTGTAAATCAAAAATGCTGTATTTTGTTTTTATGTCAAACAGACTTGGCCTTTTTACTGCTGAAGATGAAGTTACATTAACACTTCAGCATACTTCACTGGTATCAGTGTAACATATCCCTGGGAAGACATTGAAAAGCCCATAAATATAAAATTAGATGCTGTGACTCGAGACAAGTATTTAGAGTTCAGACAACTTGTCTTTTGTATCCATAAACATCCTACCTCACTGATTGTTTATGGTGGTAAACCATCTGGTGGGGGGGGGTGCTTTCGACTCAAGGAACTGAATGCTCCTCCCTGCATAACACCTTGTTCTCCCACTAAATTTGCTGCTGTGGCTCCAACTTCAGAGTCACTTCACTACCCCATGTCCCAAGTGTGTGTCTCCATCCAGCTTCTTTCACTCTACAAAAAGGTACAGTGGATTGTTGTCTTTTCTTAATCTTTATGGTTTATTTCACTTTGGTTCAAACTTGTACTAGAAATATATAACTAAGATTTCATTGCATTTAATTGTGGCTAAGTGTTGTGTCTTTGCTGTTAATGTGTAGTACATACATCAGTACTGGCCTACTGACATTTTACTCTAGGTTGCAGTAATAGCATCAATGTTTGGCTTTCTGCTATTAATGTGTAGAAATTGAATTATCAAGTTTCTACTGGCTGGGAGTTTTACAGCAGGATTCAGTGTAACCAGCAACATTTTTCTTGTTGTGTACTGCAGTTATATCAAGTAAGTCTATAGTCTCTTACCATCTGGCTAAGTGTTGTTTCTTTTGTTCTCTCTCTCTTTTCTTTCTCCCTGCTAATCTGTAGTACATATGTTTATGTTATGTATATATGTTTCCACTCACTTTTACTAAAGGCCTCTATTGTAATACCTGATTTTATGTTTGTATGAACAGCACAGTTACTGGATAATGTAGGTGATTGTTAGTATATGAGAATTTCTGTTTGTGAAGAGTTTTGTCACTCTCTAGAGTTGCTTCCTTTTTTATTTTTATGTATGTTACACTGCCTAGCTGGCTGCCTTTTCTAAGTGCTTAAATATCAGATTTACAGATTGTATGTTGTGTAGCAAAGAGTGGGAACTAACGGATAGGCTTACCTCCTGTCCCTCTAACATCTGTAAACCTACATCTCAGTAACCCCACACTTGCATGCATACACATATCTCTTGTTAGTTTAGTGTATTTTTCTTTCTGTCCTTCTATACTGTGGAATCCACCATTTTTTGTTTTTAGTAATCCCAAACTTGCATTCCTACAAATATCTCCTGCATGCTTATTGTCCTGTTTAAAGGTTAGGAGGCTGAAATGCAAAACTGTGAAATATAGTGCATTACTCTTGTTTGCCAAACATTACTTAAGGTGGATGAGTATAGACAAATAGTACTGTACCTAACTAGTTCAACCATCAAGAAATCCTAAACTTTTTTTTTCTCTCTCTCTCTCTTTCCATCCCAATGAAACAAGCACATATACCTTCTGCAGCAGCAGCAGTCAGACTTATCATATCGCACTACCTAAAGAACCTGCAAAGCTGAATTTCACCTGCAGTTGGCAAGAAGTACACAAGCAACAAATAAAGTTAAATCTATGTAAGGCAATATGCAAATAACTTCATTTGTTAAGTCTAGTTTGCATTGTTTTGTAGTGCTGAATGTGCTGGAAGGATATCCCCACTCTTTCACCCACATTCATTAGGCCTTTTTACTGCTGAAGGTGAAGCTACATTAACACTTCAGCATATTTCACTCTTATCAGTGTAACATATCCCTGGAAAGACATTGAAAAGCCCATAAATATAAAATTAGATGCTGTGACTCGAGACAAGTATTTAGAGTTCAGACAACTTGTCTTTTGTATCCATGAACATCCTACCTCACTGATTGCTTATGGCGGTAAGACATTTGGGAACTTCTTCCCGCTCCGTTCGCTCCGGTCATTCCTCTCCCCTGCCCTGCCTCCATATCCCACCCTCCCTCAGCACCTCTACTCTTATCCTAAGCAAACCACTCCCCCTCATTCCTATGATCCAATTACATACTATTTTCTTTTATTTAGCCAAACTTATCTGCTCTCCCTTACATCCATCCCCTTGAACTTACATGCCCACTACTATACTTTTTTGCATCTTACTCTACTCTACCATCACAATAAAATCACCACCTCAAACTATTTTAAATTAACTCCAGGCTCACCACCTTCTCTTCTACTATACAAACAAACTAGCATTGCACCATACTTTTACCACTGACCAGTCACATCAACCCCACCCATCTTTATCACAAACTGCAAGGTAAAACACCTAACCACATTATCAAAGCCCACTCTGAAGTCAAAACATTCCAACCTTACCTTCAGCTGCACACACATCACATGATAACAATCTTTGTTTACACCTGATACTACATTCAAACACACAAATTCCACGTTTACTATTGTTAAACCCACTATCAAAGGTCACATGCTCCTCCTAACTTGCCCAGCCTCTTTACTCCTAACTCTTAGCTTCACTACAGCTACATCATTACATACACCACACACCAATACACATCAACAACCTCCTCTAACCCTCTCCCCAGTAAACAACACAGCTTCTCACGTATCCCCCCATGCACCAATACACATCAACAACCTCCTCTAACCCTCTCCCCAATAAACAACACAGCTTCTCACGTATCCCCCCACACACCAATACACATCAACAACCTCCTCTAACCCTCTCCCCTATTAACAACACAGCTTCTCACGTATCCCCCCACACACCAATACACAACAACAACCTCCTCTAAACCTCTCCCCAATAAACAACATAGCTTCTCACGTATCCCCCCACGCACCAATACACGTCAACAACCTCCTCTAACCCTCTCCCCAATAAACAACATGGCTTCTCACGTATCCCCCCACACACCAATACACATCAACAACCTCCTCTAACCCTCTCCCCTATTAACAACATGGCTTCTCAAGTATCCCCCCACACACCAATACACAACAACAACCTCCTCTAAACCTCTCCCCAATAAACAACACAGCTTCTCACGTGTCCCCCCACACACCAATACACAACAACAACCTCCTCTAAACCTCTCCCCAATAAACAACACAGCTTCTCACGTGTCCCCCCACACACCAATACACAACAACAACCTCCTCTAAACCTCTCCCCAATAAACAACACAGCTTCTCACGTGTCCCCCCACACACCAATACACAACAACAACCTCCTCAAAACCTCTCCCCAATAAACAACACAGCTTCTCACGTGTCCCCCCACACACCAATACACATCAACAACCTCCTCTAACCCTCTCCCCAGTAAACAACATGGCTTCTCACATATCCCCCACGCACCAATACACGTCAACAACCTCCTCTAAACCTCTCCCCAATAAACAACACAGCTTCTCACGTATCCCCCCACACACCAATGCACGTCAACAACCTCCTCTAACCCTCTCCCCAGTAAACAACATGGCTTCTCACATCTCCCCCACGCACCAATACACATCAACAACCTCCTCTAACCCTCCCCCCAATAAACAACATGGCTTCTCACATATCCCCCCACACATCAATACACGTCAACAACCTCCTCTAACCCTCTCCCCAATAAACAACATGGCTTCTCACGTATCCCCCCACACACCAATACACATCAACAACCTCCTCTAACCCTCTCCCCTATTAACAACATGGCTTCTCAAGTATCCCCCCACACAGCAATACACAACAACAACCTTCTCTAAACCTCTCCCCAATAAACAACAAAGCTTCTCACGTGTCCCCCCACACACCAATACACAACAACAACCTCCTCTAAACCTCTCCCCAATAAACAACACAGCTTCTCATGTGTCCCCCCCACACACCAATACACAACAACAACCTCCTCTAACCCTCTCCCCAATAAAAAACACAGCATCTCACATATCCCCCCACACACCAATACACGTCAACAACCTCGTCTAACCCTCTCCCCAATTAACAACACAGCTTCTCACGTATCCCCCCACACACCAGTACACATCAACAACCTCCTCTAACCCTCTCTCCAATAAACAACACAGCTACTCATGTATCTCCTCCCAGCTTTTCTCCTATACTCTCCCATTCCATTCAAGCCACAGACTGGCCTCCTCACCTCCTATGAAACCACACTTAACACCAGTACTCTCACCTAGGAATAAAAAACACTTCCCATGGTACGCATTCCTCATTACCTATCTACTCAAATGTGGAGACATACATCCTAACCCTGGCCCACCCACTAATCCTAACCACAAGAGTAACCCCAAAGACTTAACATACTTACACTTAACCTTAGAAGTATATATAATAAAATAGCCCCACTGCATGCTTGGATTGATCAAAATAAAACTGAAGTAAGGCACTTCAGAAAATCAATTTCAGACCTACTAACTAACATCCCTAATGCTGGACTCCCCTACCCTTCAACCTAATCAGACACCGACCCCAGGCCATCACCTACTTCTAACCCTGTCATTACTAACCACCATACTCAACAAAATGTCATACAAACCCCATTCTCATTTCAGCCCATACCCACTGGCACCATTAAGAAACTGCTACAAAAACTAAAACCCTGCTCTTCTTCAGCTGACAATCTCACCTCATACTACCTCAAACTGGCTGCTAACTCAGTTTCCTACCCAATCAGTATCCTTATAAATAGGTCTTTATCTGAATCAGAAGTGCCTACCATATGGAAACAATCTCATATCATCCTCATCCACAAAGGAGGCAACTCTTTTCATCCATCCAATTTCCGTCCTATATCCATCTTGTCACCCATATCCAAAATTCTTGAGAGAGGTATCCATCAGCAGGTAATGCAATATCTATTGCAAAACAATCTTTTAACCAATACCTAACATGGCTTCCAACCTAGCCATAGCACAGCTACAGCCCTGTTTTCTTTTACAGACACCATGAACAAGGCCAGAGATGCAAGATGCTATACAGCCTCAGTATTCCTTAATCTCTCTAAGGCCTTTGACACAGTGTCTCATCCATTACTTTTGAACACACTGTCTAACTTAGGCTTCTCACATAACACAGTAAAATGGTTTCACAGCTACCTCAAAGATTGTAAACAAGCAGTGAAATGGTTCAACAAATGTTTAGCCTTTCTCCACAACCCTACTGGAGTCCCCCAAGGCTCCATCCTAGGACCCCTACTGTTCAACATTTTCACAAACAACCTTCACACTGCCTCTCACCCTGGGACCCTCATTCAATATGCTGATGATTCCACCATAATCTGCACTGCTCAATCACTACCAGAACTACTCTCAAAAACTCAACAGCCCTTTACAGCAGTTGAATCCTGGCTAAGCAATGCCCGACTCTTTCTTAATCCAAAGAAGACACAGCTAGTACTCTTTCATCTCCATAACAGCTCCCCTGTCACTGATCATTTCAACATCCTTGCATCTGACAACACTGCCATAGAAATAGTGCAGGAAAACAAACTTCTAGGTGTTATCATTGACAATAGACTTTCATTTGACCCCCATATACAGCAAAATATAAAGAAAACTCATCAAAAACGGGGACTCTTATATAGAAACAAGCATTTTTTTTACTGCAGCAGACAAAACTAACCCTGCAAAAATGTTTTTACTTCCCTTTCTTCTGTATGGTGCCCCTCTCTTAACCAACTTAAAAATTCTACCCTAAGCAAGTTGAAACAGTGCTACAACAAAGTTGTAAAGTTTGCCACAAACTTTAAATATCACATGCACCACTCTAAACCGCTCCTAGAATTAAACTGGCTTGAACTACCCAACAAACTTGCCTTTATTCAGCTATCCACCTTGCACAACCTTATTTTCAAGCCTACTGCCTGCTCTGCACTAGCCAATCTAGTTGCACCTTACACACCAAATTGATCCCTATGATCAGAAGACAAAAATATCTTAGCTATCTCAAAACCCACAAGAAAACCTGGTCACTCTCTGCATTCATACTCTGTCTCTGTACATTGGAATTCACTACCTCCAACTACCAGGTTTATTCCTGGTCTAACCCATTTTAAAGCATCTTTAAAAAAAAATCATCCAAAAAGACATGGCTCTGCTCCGGCATAAAGCCTGCCTAATGCTCAGGTCTTCCTCTTCTCTCACATTTCAATCCCTCACAGACTGCAGGATCTTAAGGCTCTTCTAACTCCTTCTCTGCTTCTATACCATACCCTTAAGCTGTTGCTCAGGCTTTATTGCTTCTATTCTTCTTAAATCTCTCTCACTATATGTCTGCATCACTAACTTTCTGGCTGCTATTTCTACATCATGTATGATAAGAGTGACTATTATCATCTGTAATGTTTTAACTGTATAGAACTGTTTAGATGTGTAGTAATATATTACAACATCTTGTAGCAGTTTGTTCTTTCAACTTATTTTTTGTATAGTATTTCTAATGTAATTTTTTATTGTATTGTATTATACTGTATTTGTATTGTACTGTATGTGGAGCTTTTCTCCCCGGGCCTCTGCTGAAAATGGGTTCTGTAAACCCAGTCAGACCACCCTGGTAAACAAATGTCAAATAAATAAATAAATAAATAAATAATGATGTCCGTCTTTTTCCCTTAACATTACTTGAAATAATGTAGCTTGTGGACAGAGTAGGGGTGGAAAAACAAAAAGAAAAAAACAAATGGATATCAGACCACCGAGTGGGAGGCCAAACCTAAACTCCAGCAATCTGTAGGGAAGGAACACATGAACAGTAGCCCCAGGAGGATCAGTTGTCTACACCAGACTTTATTTTTCCGGGGACTCCGTGCGTGTGTGTGTATGCGTGTATGTGTGTGTGTGTGTGTGTGTGTGTGTGTGTGTGTGTGTGTGTGTGTGTGTGTTTTGTTTTGTTTGTGTTTTTTGTTGATTTTGTTGTTTTTTTGCTTATGCTTCTCTATAGTTTTAAATAAATGTACACTTTTGCAAAAAGTAATAGTAGTACCATTTGTAAAGTTTTTCTTAACCTAAATAAAGGGTGCTAAATGTTTAGCCCTCCACCCTAAAGTCTGTTTTCCATATTTTCCATTAGTGCAAAATATACAAGCTTTAGAATAATGCTCTTCACCTCATAAAAATAAATTACTAAATAAGCAGACAAGTGATTAACAAACTAATCAACTAACTAAAGACACTCTATGAGAATATTTTTGTAAAGGATTTGATATTCACAAGAACATCTGTTTAATTTTTTTTTTAGTGTATGCATCATTTATCCTAAGCCAAATGCTAAATGAAAAGATGGTTTGCACTTTAATTTCATATCTAAATCTTGGAACTCAATTCCAACATACATCAGAAAACAATATAGTTCACATACATTTGTTTAAAACTGCATTAAAACAATATTTCAAAGATTCCTGGCTTCTCTTTATCTCCACTGCCCCAGGAAAGTCCCTATCTAATAAATTATTTTTCCTCCAGTAAATCATTTCTGCTATTACCTCTATAATTAGTAGAAATAATACAAATTGCTAATGAGAAATTGTTGCTACTGTAAATAACTCCGCTCATTATAACTGTATCTCTCCACTCCCTTTCTGCTGTGCTTTTTTGCTTTCTTGACCCAACTCTCAACTCCTTTTCTCTCTTTGTCTCTTCTTCTCCATTCATTAAGTCCTTGCTTCTTCTATTCCCATTAATCCTTTCTGGCTTACACTAACACATTTCTTGCGTTTACGGAATGTATTTATTTAATTTATTTATTTCTATTTGTTTATGGGCAAACAAGCTACTTTTCAAATGAGGCGCAAGGAGAAATGTTCCATTTATACTTATTTATTTTTTGACTGACCATGCTTCTTTACTTGTGTAATGATGCATTGCTATTGAAGCTTGTATCATATTTATTATTTTCATCTCTGTCATCCAATACCTCCATAGTTATTGCTTGAAATCTGTACCAAATTGTTTATTTTTTAATATTGTTATTGTTTTTTGCTGTTGGAGCTTTTCTCCTTAAACCTATTCTGAAAATAGATAATTTTTTGCCCAGTCAGTCCTTTCCTGAAATCAAATATAATATAAATAAAGAAATTAATATAATATAATAAAGTATAGTATAAATGCATAAATAAATAAACAAACAAATAAGTAAACAAATAAGTCTGGTATTACAGAAAGAAATGTTTTTACAATGTTTTTAATTTTAAACCAGAACTACATAGAAAAATAGAAAGCTTAAGTGGTACAAAAACACTTGAAAGGTTCTGATGCAACTATTTACTTCAGACAGGAATTAAAAGTGAGAATGGGGAATTTTCTATCAATGTCTGTGACTCAGGAATGCAGTGTTATATAATAAAAATATTCAACTGCTGAAGAATCTAGTTGAGAGCAAATATCTACCTGTGGAAAACTTCCCTTTCATATAGTTAATGCAACATCAATGATTATGGCAATGCACATATTTTGTTCCATTGATTAAGATTACTGAATCCAGTCCATTACTTGAAACTGAATCATATGTGACAAAGGTGCTAACAGTATGCCTTTTCATAACTCTGAATTATGCAAATCCCCAATCTTTAGCTGCATAAGTTATAAATGCATCCTTGTAAACAGCGTCATGTAATGCAAATGTACGTGCATCACACCTCAGACTTGTACAGTTGTGATCAAGTAAGCACCAGCTATTTGTTCATGTAAAAAAAAATTACTAGGGGATGCTCACTTCATATGCTGGTACTGTGAGGTATATATAAATAATTTTCAGTGCACAGTCTAATTAGCAAGCTTCAATTTGATTTAAAACAACATTGCAAACTATGTCAAAGAGTATGTACTTTTGTGTATATGTATGTGCATGTGTGAGTCTGTTTGTTTGTGTGTATTTGTAACAGAGGGATTATTCTTAATAGCAGAGCATTTTTGTTCTGACTTTGATGAGAATGGAAAACTTGCACTAGTAACCTGCTGAGCTAATAAGTGAAGCAGAGCTTATAGTAATGAAAGGCATTGATGCTTCCTGAAATGAGTGCACTAAACATCTCCACTCCCTCCTGAACATCAGTAAAGTTAAAAACTGACAAGTGAAACAAAGAACCTATCACTAGAATTTTTTCTGAGTCACTGTTTCCCATAGGTGTTTAAAGTTACAACAGCTTGTGCTTGGAAACAATCCAGCAGAACAGTTGGATGCCTGCTTTCAGGATCAGCTGATTAAATCTCTGGCTGCTGGCCAAAGTACTGCACAGTGTAAGAGAATCACAGTGGGGGGCCCAGACCTAACGGGAATATTTTTGGTCTTGGGGGTTGTTTGTGTGCCTACTCTTAGCCAGCAACTGTAAAGTTTATAATCAAATAAACATAAGCTAGACCCAATTAAAGTTTGCAAACTGTACCTGAATAAAACTTGTATAATTAATTGAAGTCTTTATAATGTCATGAAGAGCACAACTTCATTAAGCCACATTTAATACTCAGAAAAAAAAAACATGAAGCTCAAAAAACAAGTTTGGGAATATTTAGAAAAAATGCATTGGATGTTTATGTAACACAAACATTTAATCCGATTTTCTAATTGCTTTTTGATTTAAAAGCTTGATGTTTAGAACAGACAAAATCTGCTGAGAAATGTAACCAATAGATAGTCTTAAATGTTCTTGCACACAAAGTATCTTATTATTCCCATTGTCTCTCTCTCTCTGTCTCTCTTCTTTCCTTCCTCACTCACCCTCTCTCTCTCTCTTCTCTCTCTGTGACTGCCTCTAGTACTGTGAGTATCATTTTAAGGGATTGTTCTTATATGAATTCTGGCAAAGCCACCTGAATTGTATATCAAGTTAATTATTTGGTAGAATGCTATGTGTTTTCACCATGAATAAAAAACTCTGAACACATTCAAGCTTGAATGACAAACGTTTGTACGCTTATCTTGCTTTGCAACCTTATGGCTCTGTAATAGTTTTCTGTTTAGGACTAATGGCAAAAGTATTTATTGTACCAGGCATGAACAAAGGACAAAATCAATATGATCCACTTTCATGACATGGATACAATGTACCTTCAACATGACACAGCTGCAAAAATCACTTTTTGGCAGCCTCCGTCTTCAAGGTGTGCTAAAATTTCTGATAAGTAGAGATGATCATGTGTTAAACTGGCAGGGGAGGGGAAGGCTGTTCCAGTGTAATACAAACTGTAAACAGAGTAGCTCGAGAGCACATTGTGCATCAGGAAGGAGAGTGAACCTTACCTTCTATATGGAACTTCCAAGTTTTTTGTATTAAATCCTTTCAAATCTTTGAAATAAGTCAACTTGAGTCAGTATTCATTTAAAGAAGTTTTATTTGGATTACTACCTCTGTCGTATAGACTTTGTCAAATCAAGAAAAACTTATAATAATAGTGGTGAAGGCATTGCTTTCATTGCTATAAGTAATTCTTTACCTGACAAGGTCTATACAATGAAATTGCTAATCCAGATAAAGCTGCATTAAATGAATACTAACTCAAGGCAACTTATTTTGAAGATTTGAAGGGATTTGATTAAAAAAAACTTTGAAACTTCCATATAGAAGCTAAAATTAATTCTCCTTCTGAGCCACAACCTGCCCTTGAGCTACTCTCATTAGCATTTATTCTGTTCATTACGGCTGGGGTTTACAGCTCCTTCAGGTTGGTTTAGCTTAGTTTGGGCTACTTCCATCACTTGGAATCTCTACTTTTATTTTTATTAAAAACACACCATCATATTGAGAAAACGGTACACCCCTGCTTTTTTCGTACCCTTTTAAAATAAATGCAAGAAAAATGTTCTTAACTTAAAAGCATATTGATGAACTGCATTTTTAAAAGAGTTGAGGAAGAATGAATAGATACTGAAAATATTTGTCTATTAGAAGAAATGGAAGGAATGGCTGTGCACAAGAAAAACAGTTTTCTTTTGGTCCTGAACCATTCACTCTGTTTCACATTAAAGCATCTGTTTTAACCACACTCGACATTTCTGCCACAAATCAGTACCATAATCAAGGCCACAACATTTTAGAGCATAAAATTTAATGAAGCAGAGCTTGCTATAAATAAGTCTTGCTTTAGAAATTTCCTTCATAGCTCTGCGTCTAGAACATATCTGTAGTCTTCAATAATTAAGCTCAAATAACTTTGATTTTATCTGACACAAGCACTGAAGCAATATTCACTGGACCCAGGGCACACCCTCAGTTTCTAGCCAGCCATGAATGGAGTCCTAATATACTTTATTTTGCTTTACAGGGATTCCTATTGTAAGCTGCAGCCTCTGTTAACTGACATTTATATTAAGCTCAGTCTGCCAGTTTGACTTGGGAACTCTGAATTTCTTTTGAAGGCCTGGAAAGGTAGACAATCATTATACTACACAAAGTAAGTATTTGTTATTAGCTCTTGTTTTATATAGTGTTCACAGCTGGGAAGTAAAATACCACTTACCAAAACACAGGTTATTAGCAAATTCTTATAATGTTGTTCGTTTCAACAGGTTAATGTCCATATCTAGAAGGTGTGAAATTGCTTCCTTTCATTTTAATGATTATTGAAATGCTTTGATCTAATGAAATAAACTCATAACAAAACAACATAGTCTTTAATATAACAAATTACCTACTGTAAATTGACTGAATCTAAGCCTTTAAAATAAGTGATGTTGAACAAGGGGATAAATGAGCTTATACACCAATCATTCCCAATATTTTTCTTCTCCTCGAGTAGTACCATGAAGTTTGGATGAGAAATACCAGATTTACTGTATGAAGAAAATATATTTGATACATGTCAAGACAGCCACTGCCATCATGGCATTGCCTACTATAAGTTAATTTCAGATCACTATTTTTGAGGACAATGTGCTCTGCTGAGAGCTAAATGTAGACGTCTAGTGTACCATTCTGCACTTCTGGCATTTGAAACATGAGCTTCTACAGTAGCCAGTGAATTGTTTCATTTGATCTGCAATTAAACTGATAAAACTAAAAAATAAGAAACAAGAACATTATATGGCTTTCTTTCAAGTGGATGCAACCTCAGATGTACTTATATTAATATGTAGGCGTAATGGGAATTGAAGCCTTGCAAGATTACATGAAATTTGATGAGTAATATCTGCATAGTTATTCTTCCACACATGCTATTCATTCTCATGTGTGATGACTCTTGTATTTTGGAAAAAATCATAGTGATTTTAACTTTATGGCAAGCAATCGTTTTAGTTTGGTTTAGTACCATATGCATTCAACATTTTGGTTCTTACCTTCTGAAAGAATATTGCATTGTTCCTCAGAAGTGTTACACCAACAAGAAACCCAGTAATGGGTTCAGTTTTGTTGACTGATGTGTTAGTTACCAAGAATGAATTGTAGGAGATGAGAATGAAAAGCAAAGAATATTCCTGAGGGGATCAGATCAGAGTGATGCTTAACAATGACTGACAATTATTAAGCTTCCACTTTTGCCCTTGACTGGGACTTTTTGAAGAACCTTTGTTATAGAAGAGAATTCCCTCAATTAGAAGGTGTCGCACCAACAGTGAAAAAAATTGGCCACATATAACAAATGGCAGTGCCACCATAAAATCGTCACAAATCTGAAGTAAAACATGACATGGAAGATTAACAAGGAGGAAGTTGAGAATGAATAGGTGAATATATTAGCCAGATTCTTGGTGGACTGTTTCAAAAACAGGAATAACTTTTGTGGAATAGGGAGTCGGGATTAAAAAGTATGGTCATTGGAAGCTAAAGTGACATGAAGGACCCTCAAAGAATGCTAATTAAGCTGGACTTGTTTAAAAATCAGTGTGAACTAGATGGGGTGAAAAGAATAAAAAGGAAGAAAATTCAAAATGGGAAGTAAGGTTAGTGTCCATGCTGATATGCCTCTGTGCTGGGATGTTCAGTAAGAGAAGCTGAACACACTGGAATTAGAAAATAAACTAATCAGAACCTCTGACACCATGATTACAGTATGCGGACTGGGATATGAGGGCTGTTCTGAGAGTTACAAATGAGTGGTCCGATCAGGGCTGAGTTTGGTCACTTACAGAGGCAACTTACTTAAGCAGAAGAGTTTCACTGCTGTTCATAACAGAACCAATGAGGTGCTTGCAAGTGGTGCAATCTTTTGGAAGAATGTGCTATACAATAGATGCAGTTGGAGAGTTAGTATATATAAGTTAAGGAGGTTAGGAGTACTCCCCATGTGGGGATTGAGAGGTTAAAGCCTACCACATAAAATGTGTATTTTTTTATTTTTTGAGTATAACCAATCACAATGTAGATATATTTTCCTTTTGTGATTGTTTACTTTTGCTTAGTTATTCTGTTAATAATTTGTATGTTATTGTAAGACAACATCTACATTTAATGGCATGTATATATATATATATATATATATATATATATATATATATATATATATATATATATATATATCATATCGAAATACTGAAATACCAAATCTCAGTATGTCAAGATTATAAAGCCGAAAACTCACAAACCCAAAAAACAAAACCACAAAATCCAAAACAGCAAACATAAACAAAACACTACACCACGCATACAAACACAAATGCACCTACTGCCCAACACTACAAAAAAGCAAAGCAACACACATGAACACAACAAAACAAACACACACACCTACTCCCACAGCCCCGCTACTTATACATGCTAACTCCGAGGCCGCGCGAAACACTGAAAGACAGAAAACCCACCACCACACATTCTACACCCCCCTTGCACAAACACACATCACATACATACAAACACTACCACTCTCAACACTGGCACACTCACATTCGTACCTACCTACCCTAACCCACACCTAATACTCCCCAACACACTCACATACACACAAACCCTCCCCAAAACCCTTAAAACACATAGAACTTACCTAATGCGATATCAGTACCATGGTTTTGACATTTCCGGGTTCGATATTCTGCAGTTTCATGCAACTTCAGATTCGACAATTTGGTCTCGAAATATATATATATGTATACACACACACACACACACACACACACACACACACACACACACACACACACACACACACACACACACACACTTATATATTTATATTTTTTTAATATAATTATGTAGTCGTACAAAATAATCCAAAAGATAGGATTTCCCTTTCTAGTTTCATGAAATTATTTTATTGCCCAATCTGTTTGTTATACCTTTCTGCATTTAAAGTTACTTTGTCTAAATTCTTATATTAATGCATTTGATATCTTTCTCTGCATATATATATATATATATATATATATATATATATATATATATATATATATATATATATATATATGGATCCCTACCATATGATGGAAACCTCATTTGACTGAAACCATAAGACTGAAATTTCAAAAGACTGAAAAGTCAATTGACTGAAGCCCATAAGACTGAAATCCATAATACTGAATTTTAACATACTAAATTGTAAACTGGGCCATATAAAACCAGACTAGGTAGGGGGCTATGCCCCCTACACCCGCCTAACTATATATACTAATTCCAGGATTTCACTACAGTGGGGAAAAGGGCATATATCTTTCACATACCATACAGTAGTCTACATGCTGTCACTACTATGCCCTTTCCCCCACTGTAGTGTGATCCTGGAGTTAGTATATATAGTTAGGGTGTGTGTGGGGGTGGGCGGATTAGAATCCCCCCACCTACTCTGGTTTTATATGGTCTAGTTTAAAATTTAGTATGTTAAAGTTGAGTATTATCAGTTTCAGTCTTATAGGTTTCAGTCAAGTGATTTTTCAGTCTTTTGAAATTTTTTGAAATTGCAGTCTTATGGTCTCAGTCAAATGTGTTTCAGAGAAATGAGGTTTCTATCAAATGATAGAGATCCATATATATATATATATATATATATATATATAAATATATATATATATATATATATATATATATATATATATATATATATAAATATATATATATATATATATATATATATATATATATATATACGGACTCACTATACAATCTCGAAATACTGAAATGTTGAATTTCAGTATTTCGAGACTGAATAGTCGAAAAACCACATATACAAAAACCCACAATCACGAACACTACAATCGTGACCATTCACACACACACACACAATCCAGGACATAATCTCACACACACATACACCTACCTAACTAAACAAACATAACAACACACACAAACACACTTACCCTACCTATGCGCCCCCCACACCCCCCTACTTATATATTCTAACTCCAAGGTCACACTAAACACACAAACACACAAAAAACACCACCACACACACTCAAACACACTAAAATCCCTACCCATTATCCTCAAAAACAACACTTACCTGAAACCCCAGATAAATCCACAAACTGCACCACACATCACAAACGCAACACCACAATAGCGGCGGATTTGACATTTGCAGATTCAGCATACCGTAGTTTCGGTTAACTGCACTTTCCACTATTCGGCCTTGACATACTGAACTTCAACATTTCAGTACATCAAGAATGTCTAGTATATCCATAATTATAACATGACCCCCCATTAATATTCCAAAACGTGCACACTGATTGGCCAGCGTGCACATTGTAAATCGAGTTATACTAATGGAAAAAGGTCCGGTCGCCCGGACTTTTTTCCGTTAGTATAACTCTATTTTAAAACATTGTTATGTTAAATGGGTTTAACATAGAGACAGCTTTAAAATAAGCAACGGAGATCTCTGTTGCTTATTTAGCTGTCTCGCCATGCTAAACCCATTTAACATAGCGAGACAGGTTTTAAAATAGCAACGGAGAAAGCAAGATCTCCGTTGCTTTTTACAGCTATGTTAAATGGGTTTAACATAGCGAGACAGTTTTAAAATAAGCAACGGACATCTCCGCTGCTTATTTTAAAGCTGTCTCGCCATGTTAAACCCATTTAACATAGCGAACAGTAAAAAGCAACGGAGATCTTGCTTTCTCCGCTGTTTTTCCACAGCTCTGATGTACCGCGCAGGCGCCGCAGTACATCAGAACTGCCGGATGCCAGACATCTGCAGAAGGGCAGCAAACAGGCATTATACTATGCCATTATTTAAGAAAAGTAATAGTTTATTTTCTTAAATAATGTCATGGTATAATAGCAGTAACTCATTTGTGGGTAATGCTGTATTTACCCACGGTTGGCTTTGTTTGGTCCCGAGGGCGACCACGCCAACCGTGGGTAAATCCAGCATTACCCACACCCAGGCTTGGGTTATTGCTATAATATATATATACATATATATATCTATATATATCTATATATATCTATATATATATAAATATATATATATATACACACACACACACACACACACACACACACACACACACACACACACACACACACACACACACACTATATATTAATATAATGGGTCGACATATTGTATAATATTGACAGCAAAAATATCTAAACTCAAAAATATCTAAATACAAAATATCAACAAAAATCAGAGTTATACTAGAGAAAGGTTTATGCCCTTTCTCCATTGTGCAACTTTGAATTTGGCATATATAATTAACATGGGGTGTACATGGTGTAGGAGCCCTCCCTCCAAATACATGTTATAAGTTGTCAATATTTTGCATTTAGATATTTTTTCTGTCAGTATTTTTGCTGTCAATATTATGCAGTTTTGATTATTTTAAGTAGACCCATATATCCCACATGTATATCCTATATATTTCAAATGTATATAGATAGCTATAGTTTCATAGGTAAGTACTAGGGTAGCTGCCCTTGCCTGCCATATTAAGCCTAGCAAATTTTCCTTCAAAGGTGAGAACTAAACCCTATACTTTTTTCTCTGTGAGGAAAACACCTTAACCATTATGTCACCTCCCAGTCTTAATATAGATATATTGTTTCTGTTTGATGTGGTTGAAATAGTTATTCTTGGTTCAATCTGTTACTGCAATTATCAAACTTAATAAATTAAATATTAACAATTTTGCATGTTCTAATGGTCATACAAGTGGTAGGGTAACAGCTGACAATTTGGACAAGGTTTGGGGGCCAATGAATAATTCAGATATGAACTTCATGAAGATTCACGTAAATAAAAATAAATAAATAAAACAGACAAACTCTTACAGAATGTGTACACTTGGAGTGATCTCTGACAGGTAAGCCTGATGGTGATGTTCACCAGTCAGCATTTGTTGAATATGTCAGTAACTTATCCTACTCAGTCTATATGTAAAAAGCTGTATGGAGACTGCAGTTGAAGGGTAGAAGCTTGGTACAAGTCCTGTCAAATTCCAGGCACAACTGAGACAGATTAGAAAGACTAGACTATGTCTGTGCTCTGAAGACTGGCTAGTCAGGTGACAGGTAGGAATGAGAGTATAAACGAAAAGATGAAATCTTGGCAATTCATCTTAAATCTTGTTCCACATCAAGTCACATTACTTCTAGGAGAGTAAACACAAATTAATGATACTGTTTAGAATATCTATGTCAGCCTTGGAAAGATTATAAAATGTCTTCCTGTTCCTAACGGTATCATTAATGACATTAACATCAGGTGCATGAAACCTGGTAAGGGAGGGGGATTCGTTTTTGTGGACTGGATGGACTACACTAGTCCAATTTATAGACTGTTGAATAACAAGGAGTTGGATCGTACAGTCTCATTCAATGAGATCAATATTACTTGCAGGACAATCAAAGTGTTCTTGGATGAAGTATTGTTATCTTATACTATATCTCAAGGCCTTTATGTGCAAAAATCCACAATTTCAAAGATTTTTGGCATCCCAAAAATTCACTGAAATGTGTTACATCCACCCTTACGTCTAATTTTGCTGCCAGTAATTCAATCACGCAGCCAATGGCTAAGTTCATGGACTACAAGTTGAAACACCTTGCTAGGTTTTCCACACATTCTCTAGGATTCCTGGGATCTTTTAGGTAAATTTTGGAAAACCGGATAGTGGAGTGAATGACTTCTTGCGACATCCAGAGTTTATACACTGTGATTCTCATGAGGAAGGTCTGCTATGGTTCAGTTAAAAGATGACACAATACAGTTCTCTTACACTTTCAGACACCACACTGGTTTGTGATTTCATGGAGGTTGTACTGAATAACAAATGCTGGGAAATTTTACAAACACCTAAAAGACATAGCTATGGAGGTCACATGCCCCCCATCTTTACAAACATTGTCTTGTTGAGATGGGAACTTATGACTTTGTTCAAGCTCCATTTATTCAAAAATTATGTGGGGTATTTTCACTATTTGGATAATTTACTGATCCTTTGGTTAGGTAAAGAGACACAGTAAGATACTTTTATGGATGAATTACAATCTAGTACCACATTTTTAGGATTTACCATCACATTCACTGAGCTCTGATCCACTACTTGGTCAGTTGTGTTACATCCTGATCTGAATCTGAGCTCCTCACTGAGCTCTGATCCACTACTTGGTCAGTTGTGTTACATCCTGATCTGAATCTGAGCTCCTCATCTCTCATTTTACTTTCTAATACTTTGCATATTCATTTATCAGTAGCTCTTGCCAGAACTTTCATGCTGTGTGACAGGAGATATTTACTGCTGTACTACCCACGGTTGTGAATGTCCCCTTTGATCTTGAACAGTGACACTAGTATGCTTATTATTCAGTCATCTGGGATACACTATTCTGTTCATACTGCTTTGAGTACCCTCAGGAGCCATTTAGCTCCTGTCTCACCCAACATCGTAATTATATCTGCTTGACCTCATCTGATCCTGCTGCTTTCCCTGACTTCATTCTTCTCAGTGCTGCTCTTACTTCTTCCATTCTGGGATCCTCCTCTTCTTTCATTGTAGACTGTGCCTGGGACAGTACATCTTCTGTGGGGATTTATTCATTCAGAAGCTGCTGGAAATGCTCTTCCCATCTGCCTTTGATGTCCTCTGGAGTAGTGAGCTGGTTGTTGCTGTCATCCCATATGAAGGGTGTCTGATTATTTTTTATTATCTTTCTGTCTTTGCCTTGCAACCTGATATACTTTATTTGTGCCATCTACTGAGTCACTTTCCAGAATTTCTCTCTTTGCCTCCCTGTTAGCCAGCCAGTATTCCTTCCTAGCCTGGTATATCCTTTCTATGTTTTACTTTTACTGCACTCCTTCTTTCTTTTGATGACTTCCTGGACTTCTGCATTCCAGTACCAGCTTTCCTTATGTACCTTGCTACCATACTTGCCTTGGCTACATATCTGTTCTGTAGTCCTTACACATGCTGTTTAGAGGCACTGCCATTCTTCTTCTATGTCCTCTTCTTCTTGAGGGGTTAGAGCCTTGAGCAATTCTGTTGACCCTGGAGCTTTCTCTGACCACTACTTGCAACTGATTGTGGCATCCAGTGGTTCATGCTGCAAGCTGACTGTTTCACTGGGGAAGACTTTGCAGTCGCTTATTCTACACAACTGCCCTTTCCTTACTAGGAGAAAGCTTATATGGATTACATATTGGCCATTCTTTTATGTGATCTTGTGGCTGTCTCTCTTGCTGAACCATGTGTTGGCTACCATCAAGCCATTTGTCAGAGAGAAGTCTTGAATGCCCTCTCCTTTATTCTTATTGCCCCACTGATGTGGACCCAGGCAGTCCTCATATCATACTCTTATCTTCTCGATATGTACATTCATAATGAGCCCACCAGCTTTTCTTTTGCTCCTTAAACCTATAATCTTCCTCTTGCTTGTTTGAAAATGAATCATTTGCTGATATTCCTCCATTCTGTCATTTGTACTAATCTGGGCAGTTTTAGCTGCATTTATTTTGTAGTCCGATAAATTGCCAAAATATATGAGCATGCTTGTAAGTATAGAAGCACAACCCTCTGAATTAAGTACAAAGATTAATAAAACTTCAAGGGACAGTGCATTTTTTTTTTATTCTTTACAGTCTAACTTAATTATTTTATTTTCAGCTCCAGACAAGATAATCAGTAACTGCGGATGCACTGCTGCACATGGAAGCAGTTATGATGTGGTAACGTTACATCGGCAGTAGTAGCTAAGACATGTTGGAAATCAAAGCGAATTTACATCTGTTCTTTGGGTGAATATTCTTTGTTGCAGTGGCCTAGGGATTGCAAGCTGTGTTTCCTTACAAACACAGTGTGGACTTAACATCAGTTAGTGCACATCTGTAACAGAGTTGCGATGACAGCCTTGGTATGAAGTATAGCAGGCTAATGCATTCTGTCTGTGCTGTTAGTCATTCCATGTGGTGCGTTATATGCAGATATCTGTATATCTACTTTACTGGTGTCTGTCATATTATGTTGTTTCCATAGCCATGCTCTTCTGAATGGAGAGCAGATCTTTTGCTGCCTTTCTCTGCAGCATGGTTTCACACATTGTGGAGCATGTCTCTGAATCAAAACCCTGAATTAGAGAGATTCTTATGTTTCACACATAAACACCTGACAGTAATGTTTAGTGGTCCACTGTCACTTTTTTTACTTTTGAAGAACTAAGTTTCTTAACAAAGATTTTGCAACAGATGGCCTAAACAAGGCACTTTCATTACCACTGAAATTCTTTCAGACCAAGATTGTGCTGTCAAGAATGCACTTCTGCTGCAAGGGTCTGTGAATCTAAGCAGAAAACAATGTTTGGTGCAATTTATGCTGTTTCAGTGATGGTTATATATTTTTCTACTGAGATCATAATGCTATCCCAGTGGTGCTTGTATATTCCTGCACTAGGATCATAATACCAGTCCAGGTATTCCTATGTACTACTGCACTGGTATTAAAATGCTGATGTAGTGATACTTGTAAATTCCTGTAATGGGATCATAATGTAGAAGCAGTGCTGCTTGTATATTCCTGTACTGCGATCATAATGCTGATGCAGTGATACTTGTATATACTGTACTGAGAACATAATGCTGATGCAGTTATACTTGTATATTCTTGTACTGGGATCATAACGCTGATGCAGTGATACTTGTATATTCTTGTACATGGATCATAATGCTGATGCAGTGATACGTATATATTCTTGTACTGGGATCATAATGCTGATGCAGTGATACTTGTATATTATTGTACTGGGATCATAATGCTGATGAAGTGATACTTGTATATTCATGTTCTGGGATCATAATGCTGATGCAGTGATACTTGTATATTCCTGTACTGAGATCATAATGCTGATGCAGTGATACTTGTATATCCTGTACTGAGATCATAATGCTGATGCAGTGATACTTGTATATTCCTGTTCTGGGATCATAATACTGGCCCGGTTATGCTTGTATAGTTCTGTTCTTGGAACATAATGATGGCCTAGTGATGCTTGTAGATTACTGTGATGGGATCCCAATGCTGATCCAGTGATGCTTGTATTTTACTGTACTGGGAGCATAATGGTGATATGTACTTCTGTGCATATGCAGTAGTCCCATCAGTGAGATAGTACATTGCTTGGCACATCATTGAACATGTCCTGGTCATTCATGCTATGATACTTTTCCCATGGTTCACATGGGGGCTACAGATGCGCCATACCTGGTTGCCTCCTACCCCTCAATCCTAGGTAGATGAGTCAGCTCCTGCTGCTCACTCATATCCCTACAAAATCTCCTCCAGTACCCAGGTGTCATGGTTACCCATGTTGTAAGTGACAGTAATGCACTGCCCTGTACAGGTGGAGATTTTGTCTCAGCTTTCAGCTTTCCATCTTTTCATGATGGTTGTTCTAGTCATCCCTCACTCTTTCAATACACCATATCTTTACTTGCATCTCCTCTATGACAGTCACTTGTATTTCCAAATTATGTATCCATGCCCTCATTTTGCCATAATTTTTGTTTATAAAAATAATATCAACTCTGTGGATTTCCTTTAGAAACTTAAACATTTCCACTAAATATCCTTCTACTTCCATTCTATAACACCATTCACAGTATTAGTTATTGTAATTTACTCCAAAAATAAAATACTTCTGTGATTCTGTTAAGGTACACAGTAAGATTACTAGAATGTTGTTGTGTCTTTCGGCTTTTCCTGGTTAGGGGTCGCCACAGCGGAACTCCGGTCCCCTAATGATTGGCAGTAAATTTTTACGTGCCAAGTTGCCAGCCCTGATGCACAACCTTCAACGAAGGTACGCCCATTCACGCATGTCTCCACACAGGAGACGCTTTAGCTGAGAATTGAACAGGACAACGTCTTACTGTGAGGCGACAATGCTACCGCAGCACCACCACCGCAGTTCAGTAAGATTACTAGAATAATGGATAAATATGTACATTTATTCTCCTATCTTTAATGTTTTTTTTTTCTAATCAACCTCTCTTATTTAGTTGATAAATGAAATAAAAAAAGTAAACTCAAATAAATTAAGACATCGGTATCTGAAAAACTTAATATGTAAAGGTATTTGGGCAGCATAATAGAGGAATGGAGTGAGTAATGCATTGGCTGTTCATACTTTCTATCATCTTTGAAAACATAAATCTGTAAATGTATGACCTATTTTAGATGATACAATAAAGGCATATAAAAACTGACTTTGCATGGTGAATTAATTTCATGCTGTTTCAGACAAAATGTTCAAATATAGAATATATGAACAATGGCAAAAGAAATCTGCTACTTACAAATCATAATTATGTGCATATGGTACTTCTCTGTTCCAGTCAATTATTTTTTTACTTTATTTTTATTGTATTAATTATTAAAGTATTCATTTATTTGTTTGTTTATTTAATTAATGGGGCTGCAACATTCATTGGAAGATTTCAGAATGTTCAAAATATAATCATTAATGTAAGATTCCCTGTGAAAAGTTATTAGATAGAACTGCTTATAGTGAGAGTTTGACACAGTATGAATGCTATGGGAATGCATTTGATGAAATAAAGTGGGATATACCTTATAATTCATATAGATATCCATAAAGATGATTTATTTTAATCCATATCACTTATAAATCACATATCAGTGCTATGAAGAAGTTAACATTTTTAGTGGTTTTATTGTGCTTTTAAGAGTACCTTCTGCCAACATCATTGATGTTGTAACACAGCATCAGTTATGCCCCTGCTGACTAAGGAATAACAACTAATTCAAATCATTTGTTTGTTCTGGCTTTTGTAGGCATGTTGTGTAATTTTAGAAGCATCAAGAAAACAAAACAAAAAAATGGGGGGGGGGGGCACTAAGTAATGGATCAAACTTTTCTGTCAAAAATTAGTAACAGAAGTTGATAATGGGACAGAACATACTGAACACACTAGACTTTGTAAGTCAATGTTGTTGCTGACCCAGCAGAACCAAACTGCTTACATTTGTATATGGCAGTTAGGTAATTTAGGACTGTCTCTTTACAGCAGCTGCAACATCAACAAGTAAAACTATTAATCATTGCTGTCTCTAGTCACATAAAATGCATAATATCTAGCTTGACAGAAAGCGACAAATGAGCCAATAAAATGGAGTAGGCTATTTAGGGGCTTACTGTGTAAAAGTAGAAGCAGCAACTGGCATAATAAAGGATGTAAAAAGCAGGGTACTCAGACAAATGCACATATACAAACACACATGTATGCATACCCGTCAGACTTTTGGACTACTTAGTAATTAAGAAACAAGCATTGTTACATGTAATCCAGAAAAAACTGCCTTTCTGAAGCACAGACAAATGTCAACAAATGTAGTAATTAAAGTACAACAACCAACACCATACCAGCAATACAAAATAACTAAAATATTCTGTTATATATTTATAGAAGTCAAACCTCATTTCCATCACAGATGGGTAGAGATACTTATGGAAAGGATGAAAAGGTCATAGAAGGTTACACTAGTTTGAACATTTTCTAGCCAGCGTCGTTGACATTGCAAAAAAAAATATATATATATAGATAGATATATATAGATAGATATATAGATATATATATAGATATATACGTATATATATATTTTTTTTCATTCACTAAAATACCCTACATACATAACTATTTTGTATAGAATGCATTTATATAGCATGTCACTCCTTATTTGTAACATATCTCACTCTTTGTATTTATTTCTGTTTTTGTATGGGGAAAAAGAATGAAGTATAACATTTCAGGAAACATTTATGTCATAAAGAAAATGTGTTATTAACACCTTTTACAAACTTTTTGTGCCAGAACAGTTTTGTATAAAACCAATATTAGAGTTGAGAATGCAAAATTGTCTCCTGTCATCTGTGATTTTGCTCCTGTGCTTGTTGGGTGGCATTGTAGGGAAAGGATTAAGACAGAAATTCTTCCTTAGGTTTCTACAAAAAAAAAAAAAAGGTTTTAATGAAATCTGAACTCTTGTTAACAGATTTACCATTGTTCAGTTATGTTTTTTTTTTTCTTTTTGATTAGCATACATTACACATATTTCCGATTATGTGCTTGCTGTTTATATTTTATATTACTATGGGTACTTACGTATTATCGCAACCAGATTTTCGTGGTAATACAGTTTGCTTTCTGATGTCTGCATGGTACCAAAAATTTAATGAAAACCAAGCAGACACTGTTTTCTTTTACACTGAAGTTTGTTTAGGCAGGGTTATAACTTCAACATTTGAAAAATTAATGTTTTGCTGAAGGTGTTGCCGAATTCTCACAACCGCATTCGGTCATATATGCAGTTCCTTGGTTGGGCACTTTACATTCGCTGCAAAAATATATATGAAGAAGAGATAACAGGGGCAACTGAGAGACACAGACAGAACTATGCAAAAGGAGACACCATAATAAAAGGTTGTTGTGACACGGTGATGAAGTTACTTTTCCCAGAGCCGGGACAGCTGGTTGTTGCCATTTGCCGTTACTTCCCGAAAGCCATTACGCACCCAGATGGGAAACTCACATCAGAGAGAGTATTTTAAAAGGGGGGGGTGGTATATCATCCTTGAGGATGTAAAGTATGACATTATGCCCCAAAGCAGGAATCAGATGTTCCAGCTTGTTTACCTTCCGAAATGTAGGACAAAGTCACCTGTACCAGCAAGGACATAACATAAGAGCTTACACTAACTTCCACCCTCCTAGCCGTGATTCCCAACTGTATGTATGGCTGTTATTTAACAGCATTGGCTGACAAAGAACGTTCAGGGCGAACAGCTTTGCAAGAAGTGACACGCTGCCAGTAAAGTGCACAAAGAAACAACAACAGTATGTTGTGTACTTTTTGTTGATAGCCCTCCTGAAAATGACCTGTTTTGTTAAAGAAAGCACACTGTATTCCATTTAAAGCACATTAACGAACATATTTAGTGATCGGGAAACAACTGCTGTTGGCACAAAAATCTGGTTGCGATAATACGTAAGTACCTTACTATGTAATATACATAAATTATTTTAATTGTTATTAAATGGAATAACTATATTTAATCTCACACTATTGAATGTTTCTGTGTAATTCTAATGAAAAGCTTATCAGAGTTTACGTACCTTATTGTAAGCATTTGTTTAGCCTAATTTGGAATGTTTATATACTTTATTTTTGCATTTTGTTTTTATTGATATCATTAATCTAATCTTATTTCTTAGCTTTCTTAGATAAATCTTTTCTTTTTTCCCCTCTGGCTGTAATCTCAGTCTGACATAGAATATCATGATTTTAATCCTGTACAAAAGCTTTTTATTTTATCTTCCAATCAGATATCCCTATGGCAGTGATAAAGTAATGACTAATGATATATACAATATAGTTTACACTTTTGTTACTGTAGTGTTGGAGTGACTCCTATTAATAAAAAAAGTGCAAGTGTTTAGTAATATCTGAAATATTTGCCATTTATTACCAGAAACAGATGGCATTTTGTCCAGGAGTATTTGTCAGCTGGGTAGTTCTCTGGCACAAATACTCTGAGAATGTATAACATCTAAAAAAATCTGGATTATCTCATGGTATGACATATATTGAATTGTAGTTTTGTTAGATAATCTTCCAATCAGATATCCCTATGGCAGTGATAAAGTAATGACTAATGATATATACAATATAGTTTACACTTTTGTTACTGTAGTGTTGGAGTGACTCCTATTAATAAAAAAAGTGCAAGTGTTTAGTAATATCTGAAATATTTGCCATTTATTACCAGAAACAGATGGCATTTTGTCCAGGAGTATTTGTCAGCTGGGTAGTTCTCTGGCACAAATACTCTGAGAATGTATAACATCTAAAAAAATCTGGATTATCTCATGGTATGACATATATTGAATTGTAGTTTTGTTAGATAATCTTCAAAGGCTGCATACTGCAAACACATATAGATAAATAGGTTCATTCTGACATTAATGACACCATCTTGGTCACCATTCTGAAATAAATGGCCAAATTTTGTGAGCAAGGTCTTGTTTGTCAGGAAGGACTTATTCATCAATGGAAGAGCACTCACACTGCTGCCACAGTAAAGAGGATGGAAATGGGAAATTCTTAATGAGCTGTCTCCAGAGTGCTTTGGTAGAAAACAAAATGTCTAAGGCAATGAATGATTTTCAAGAATAGGCCCTGAATGAACTGTATTACTGCTTTGTTTCTAGTGATGTGAATGTTAGATATGTTTATAAATTGGATATACAGAAGGAGAGTGATTGTAGGAAAAGCCCCAAAAGACCAAATGCACTGTTCTCACACTAAGCTTCAGTTAAGATCAACTGAGATAAGTTTGTGAGGCACTGCAGGTTCTGAAATAATATGGAGGGTGAGTTTACCAATGCAGTAGCATTTACTCTGACTAAACTTGTTCAATGTCCAATGTGTGTGTATGTGGGTGTGTGGATGTGTGATTTGTGTAGAAGACATAGCAGTTTTGAAGCTTTTCACCTATGGATGTATTGAGATTGTCCCATGACTGAAGATTGGATACGATTATGTGGATGTCTTATATAAGATAATGTGATGGGCCATTCCTTTAAATCTTTACCTATTGCCACTAGGAAACCCCACTAGACCTCTGGATCTCCTAAGGCTTAATCCATTTTTCAGTCCACAGATTCCAAGTTCCAAATACTGATTGAAATAACAATGGCTGCTGAGCCGTATTCTGTGGGAAAAGATTTACTTAATCTAGGAGAGATGTCCTAGGATGAGCCAGTTCTGAAAAATATGGCAACAGCATAGGATTTCTGTCTTTCCTTATGTATGAATTTATTTTGTAACTACCACCTCATCCTGCATTAAATCAAGAGTTCCTTGCATTCTTCCTTTTCAACCAAAATTCAGATTCCAACAGTAAATATTCTGGAATGTTCTACCAATATTAGGTAATGTGGAAATGACAGAAAGTAGGTGATAAGAAAGACAAAGCCCTGTTAATGTGTGTGTGTGTGTGTGTGTGTGTGTGTGTGTGTGTGTGTGTGTGTGTGTGTGTGTGTGTGTGTGTGTGTGCATGCGCTTGTCCCAGTTAGGCTACAAGTTGACACATTTAAACTGTCTTGCTGCATTTTACTCAGGAAAATATTGATTTGTTCTAGCTTATACATTTTCTGCATTTATACAGCAAAGTAAGTATAGATTTTATACAACTTTTGGCACATCACATTTTGAAATATCTTCACTGAAAATTGGGAAATTTTACACAGCTTTTCACATAGTTTCTGACATTCCTTACCTCTTGTTTTATCTGAAGTGGGCTTCCTTGAATCACCACCAAGAAGCAAGAATAAACCCTACCTGAACATATAATTAAAATGTCAGAATAATCTAACTTCCAATGCCAACTCAAAACAATTTCTGTCAGAGAAATTCAAATGTCACTGTAATGACTCAGGTCATGTGCTTAAATCAAATGGCCAATTGCATCCATTTATTACCATTTATATCGGCATCTCTAAACCCCAAGATGAGCAATCTATACAACGATCACCTTGTAAATATGTATATAATTCTTCAATCACAAGCATAACCTTCCATATTTACTTCCCCCACAAACATTGGACTCATCTATCCTTTTTCAGTATTGTTCTACTTGATGTTCTGTTTCTATTGGTAGGCTGTCCATCTTGCTTCACCTCTGATTATACCACAGTTTTTTGATAAAACATATTGGTATCATAGGTAATTTATGTATAATGTGCTAGAACAATGCTGTGCCACTGTCTATCTGGCATTTGTATAGTATTTTATTTTTGTAATGTAGTAATTGCACTATCTCATATTGTTCATTATAATCCAGGCTGGGTCTACATTTGGTCATGCTTGATCAGTGCTTTCCTTTGGTAAAGAAATATAAATACAATAAAGTGTAGTTTGAAAAAAGATATTCCTTTAACTGCGCTACCCACTATCCAGCTTCTTATCTTGAAAGACCATCTGAACTTCCATAACTGGCACAATTCCTGTGCAGGCTATCATGTTATAGGAATGTAACCCAAGCTCCATCTGAGTAGCTAAGTGTTTTGACCACTGACTCTGTGAAATCATTATGACCTGAACCTGAAACCACTGTAAATCGTATAATGTCCAAAGTGATCATAAAAAAAATTCATATTACCCCCTTGCCCCATTTGTAGCAAGAAAGGGTAAACTATATGGTAAAAAACTCTACCATGTGATGCCATGGCGTTAATTTCCTCCACCTTATATCATAAAGCTTTGGATGCTATATAGGTTCATAGGTGTGTACTAGGCTAATGGCCCTGTAGCCTTTACAAGCCTAGCACAAGAAAATTGCCCAGGCACCATCCCACCTGATGTTAGTCCACAGAGCCCATATCCAGTAGGGCAACTGGAGTGATACCTGGGGTGAACTTTCTGTTACCCATCCCCTCGTCAAGATTTCTCTTGAAGAGGGCCAGCGAGGTGCTATGCTTGACATGAATGGGAAGCTTATTCCAGAGTATGGGCAATCTTTGGGAAATGAACCTGTCCCTCCAGCATATTCTGTTAATTGTGGTAATGAGGTTGTGATCTCTGGTGTGTGTGGCACAGGGGGATTGGGATTTCTTTAGGTGTAGCATTTCAAGTAGGGCTAGGTCGGACATGGCTTTGTAAGTCAAGCAGAGATCACCTCTAAGTAGACAATAAGAGACTAAGAACAGCTGAAGTTTCTTGAGTCTGTCCATGTAGGACATGTGTTTAAGGCCTAGGATCTTTTTTGTGCGGTACTTTTGTGGCCTATCCAGCTGTTGTAGGTGTCTGGTCAGGGACATACCAAACAGGGCGTTATATTCAATGATTGGTCTAATGAGGGATGAGTAGAGAGGGATGATGACCTCTTTCTTGCAGGATGCAAAACCTTTAGTTATAAGCTGTGACACACAGAAGGACTTTCTGACCACAGTGGCAATGTGGTGGTCAAAGGTGAGATGGCTATCAGCCTGGGTGCCCAGATCTCTTAAGGCCCCTTCAGTGTTCAATGGTTCATCAATGTGGTAATTCGTGGGAAATGAGATTTTTCCAAAGGGGATGATAACGCATTTTTTGGTGTTAAGCTTCAGGCCATGGTTCATTCATTGGTCTCAGAGAGGCCCTTGTGTAGGATGTCTGCATCACTTGGGGAGTTGATAATGACTCCAAGCTTGTAGTCATCAGTGAACTTGGTCAGCCAGAGTCCTCCTGTGTTGGCTTGTATTGGTCTGGACCTCTGAGACGTAGATGCTAAACAGGAGGGGGTCCAGGACTGAGCCCTGTGGGACTCCAGTCATGACTGGTCAACAGTCTGACTTGGAATCCACGGGTCTATATTAAAAGCATGAAAATGCTTCTAAGCGAATATGGAAAGAGTGACACATATTCATCGAATCGCATTTAAGTGATTCAATGAATATGTCATAGGGCAAGGAGATGGTTGGCCAACTTCACGGAGTTGCCCTTTCCTCCCGTATATTGTGATCTCGGAGTTGGTATATTTAGTTAGGGGGGTGTGGGGGACGGAGTTTATAATGTTAAATTATTTTTTTTTAGCAAATGGCTGCATACGTTTTTTTCCCTAGGGAAAAAGTCACTTACGTGACCGTTCGTTATTGTTAGTTTTCGTGCATTATGTGTTGACTTTTATGTATTCGCACATATGCACTTTCTTTCTTATAATATAGACCCATCAACAACTTTCACTTTGTGGGTCTTGTCCGTGAGCCAGTTTGCAACCCACCTAGTGATGTAAGGTTGATGCCTAGTTTGCTGAGTTTATCAATGATACCTGAGTGGGGAATGGTGTCAAAGACCTTGGTCAAGTCGAGGTAGGCTGTATGCACTGCCTTATCTTCATCCACAGCCTTGGTGACTACCTCAAAGAAGTCAACCAGGTACAGCAGGGGATGGGGTCAAGAGTTTGAAGATTGCCTATATCTTTGTTAAGCAGGTCTATGATGATGCGCTCCATAGCTTTGCATTCCAGACTTGTCAGGCTAATGGGGCTATAGTTACCAGGGTCTGTAGTTGCTCCCCCTTTATGGAGTGGGATGACTGTAGCAGTGCACCATTCATTAGGGACATAGCCTGAGGTAAGGCTATGATTGAACATGGCACACAGATGCGGTGCCAGTTTATTTTGTAGCTCATGTAGGACGCGACCAGGGATATTATCGGGTCCCATGGATGCTGTATTCTTGGCCTTTGACAATGCAGTTTTTACCTGTGCCACAGAAATGGTGAGAGCAGACTTTCTTCTCGTATTGTGATAGGGACCTTGGGGGGAGAGGGGTAAAGTTGGCACTGAATCTGTCGGCCAGTATATGGGCTATATCTGTTGGCTCAGTATAGGAGGTGCCATTGTGCAATAACTCAGAGTAAATATGGGTATTGCCTTGGAGGTTTGTGATATAGCTATAAAAGGCTTTGTGTTTGTTTTTGCTGTCAGCCACAATTCTGCCTTTATAGCTAGCTTTAGAGGATTTGATAAGGGATCTCAGCTTTTTGTTGAGACTGATAAAGGAGTTTTTCTAGTCTTGTGACTTTATTTTTTCTGCAACAGTTTCTTCCTCCTGTTGTAGAGTTTATTGATGGCTGGGGACCACCAGATTGGCTTCCTTTTTTTGGAGGTGAGCATCTTAGTTCTATTTGGTATGGCAATGTCCATGCATTTGTGTACATGCTTGTACAGTCCATTGGTGTATGATTCTGCAGGTGTGCAGCTATTTTCCATTGGCATGGGTGCCACAAAGTTAGCCACCTCTGTTTTTAGGAGTCCAAAGTCAGCTTTAGAGAAGTTTTTCGGGGTGATCACCTTAGCAGGGGTTCTAGGTGTGATGGAGATTTCCATGCTGATCAGTTTGTGGTCGGATTTAACCATGGAAGAATTGACTATAGGTGTGGAGCAATGGTCTCCCATGCTGGTGATAACCAGGTCAAGGATGTTGCTTTTCTAGTGGGGGTCAGAATGAGCTGGTCCAGGGAATTGAAGTTGATAAATTCCAGAAAGTGTTGGTCCTGTACATTGGTACTTGAATAGTCTTCCCAGTTTATGAAAGGGTAGCTGATGTCACCCAGTATGAAAGTATTGGATTGGACCTTGATAGACTCCAGGGTGTGTAGGAACTTGGAGTGAGAGTCTAGGGACATGTTTGGGGTTCTGTAGCAGGCTATGACTTGTATCGCTGTCTTACCCAGTGTTAGTTGTACCTGAAGTATCTTGGATGCATTATGCTGGGATACCAGTCTAGAGCTGTGTGTATCCTTTAAGAATATGGAGACACCACCACCTTTGGAGCTTCCGGCTGTATCGTGTAGCAGAAAGGTATGGAATGAGTTGTAGCCTGGGACCGCAGGGGTGCTTTCTGCCTCTTTACACCAAGTCTCTGTTGCAGCACAGATGTCGACATTCTCCATTTTGAGGAGAACTTTGAGTGACTGCATCTTGAGATTTAGACTTCTAGCACTGAGCAGCATGACCCTCAGATTGCATTTGTTTGTAGCTGTTATTGTGGAATTTTGGTCTTTGGAACAGTGTCTAAAAAGGCACTATAATGGTGGCAACAGCCTTAGCCAGTACCCAGAATCCCAGGGGGTGACATATGCAAGTCATCTCTGGCAAAGCATCAAGGCCTGTCGATCATGTCGTCCCAGGCAGACAGATACTGGATCCCCTTAGAAAGACACCAGAAACTTAGCTAATTGTTGAAATCAATCATTTTCTGCTAGTACTGTGGTATCATTCTGGGTGATGGTTGAATACTGCTCAGGGCTAGGTCATACCTGTCTGAGCCACATAATCTTAGAGTTCTATCACATCTCTTTTCATGTAGTCCAGGGAGGTATGTCTCAGGTCATTCACACCCACATGGACAATGACTGAGTCATATCTGTACTTGTTGTGGAGTGACCTGAGTGCATGTGTTATGTGGCAGATCCTGGCACCTGATAGACAACTGACTAACACCTTCTCCTTGTTCAGCCTAGTGAGTGGGACATCAGTGTGCCTCACAATTGAGTCTCCTATGATTAGTAATTTGGGCAAAGTGTTTTGCCTTAAGGGATTAGGTTGAGGGGCACACTGTGGTGGTGAGCTATGTGTTCTGGGGTTGGTGTTGTGTTGTGGTGGTGGAGTGCATTTCTGTATTGGGGGGTTCTCTGTTGTTTGTGTAAGTTTTTATTGAGAGCCTCCATGAAGGTGGGTGTATGGTTTGTGTTTCTATGTGTGGGTTGTGATGGTTGGCGTTTTGGAGAGCTGTATTTTCTATGTAGTGAGTTGAAGGTGTTGACCTTCTCCTCTTGACCAGCTAGTCCACTCTTGGTTGGAGTCTGCACTGCTTCCACTTTGGTGATATAAGTGTATCTCTCACATGTGTGAGTGTTGGGAGGTAAGAGGAGAGGGTTGTCTTTGTACATTAGACAGTCGGCACACTGTCTCAGAATGCCCAAGTGCACCAGGTTAGTTGGAGAAAGCACAGGAAATTACCATCCAATCATGCCAAGAAGGGTGATCATAACTAATAAGTACTGGTGCTGTTACTGCTGAAGCTCTGGATGCTGCAGACCTGTATTTAAACTATGCCAATCATTAAGAAAAAACTCACAATGAAGCACAGATTAATCACTTATAGTCAAAAGAATAGCAATTGCAGTATTAAAAAAAACAGTGAAACGGCAGCTAAATGCACTAAAATGCAGTTAAACAGTAATGAATTGTAGTAGATAGCAATGAAATATAGTTAATCAGTACATTGCTTTGAAACAATAGCTCACAAATCACAACAGTGACAGACAGCACTAAAAAAGCAGCGATTCAGTAGAATACTGTCATCAATTTAGTGAGGCTACCAACAAGCAGTAATAAACAGCAAAATGAAGAAGAAAGAGGTACAATTATTTTTTTAGTAAAACAAACTGAATGCAAATCTATATTTCAGACAGTCTAAAATGTAAGACAGCAAATATGACACCACAGTTTTTTCAGTGTCCTCTCAGCGTATCCATATTGATTTTGTATAGCCACTCGCCGCATTTGTGCTCTTGATTGCAGTGGATATACATGTTAAGTAGCCTGATGTTATTTGCATAGATTCAGGTACTTTTGCAAAGGCTACAGCAGACTTATGAATGATATTCTTAGTGGTGGTAATGCACAACAGTTAACCTAAAATGGCACAATCCTTCATAAAGCAAAATCACATCAGATACTTCAAATATATCCTTTATTATCCCTCCAGAAAAGTGCTGACATGATAATTTAGGTTCATAGGTTCATAGGTAGGTAATAGGCTATCGGCCCAAGGAAGCCTAGCCAACAAAGTTCCCTGGCTTACGCCAACCCAAAAAAGTTAATTTCCTGTGCCCCTGTTGAGCAGAGCCACAGAAGTGATCCCCAGAGTGTATTTCCTATTTCCCATCCACTCATCAAGATTTTTCTTGAAGAGTGCTAATGAAGAACTTTGCTTGACATAGATGGGTAGCTTGTTCCAGAGTATGGGAAGTCTCTGGGACAGGAATCTATCCCTCCAGCCCAGCATGTCCTATTTATTGTGGTGACAAGGTTTAGGTCACTAGAGCATGTAGCTCAGAGGGATTGAGATTTCTTTAGGTGTAGCATGTTCAACATCTCTGTGTCTAACATAGCTTTATATGTTATGCAGAGATCATCTTGGAAGAGGCAATATGCTACAGAGTAAAGCTGGAGTTTTTTGAGACGGTCAGTGTAGGGCATCTGTTTGAGGCCAGTAATCCTCTTTGTGAGGTACTTCTGTGGCCTTTCCAGCTGTTGCAGATGTCTTGTGAGGTACATTCCAAAAGGGGCATTGTACTCTATAATGGGTCTAATGAGTGTCGAGTAGAAGGGAACAATGACCTCTTTTTTCCTGGATGAGAACCCTTTTGTAATGAGGTGTGCCATGTAGAAGGATTTCCTGACTACTGTGGCAATGTGATTATCAAAGGAGAGACGACTGTCCACCTGGATCCCAAGGTCTCTTATCACACATTCGACATTAAGAAGACTGCCGCCTATGTGGTAGTTCATGGGTACAGAGTTTTTACCAAAGGGGATAACAATGCACTTTTTGGCATTGAGCTTGAGGCCATGGTTCTTACACCAGGCATCTGTCTCAGTGAGGCCCTTCTGTAGGATGTCCACATCATTTGGGAACTCGACTATAGCTCCTAGTTTGCAGTCATCTGCAAACTTCATTAGCCAGAGGTCTTCTGTGTTAGCCTGTACTTCAGAGAAGTAGATACCAAACAGGAGAGGTCCCAGGAATGAACCCTGTGGTACTCCACTTGTCACTGGATTGAAGTCAGATTTGGATTCTGCAACTTTTACAGTGTGGGTTCTGTCAGTGAGCCAGTTGACAACCCATCTTGTGACATAGGGATTTATACCTAGTTTAATGAGTTTAGCTATAATTCCAGAATGGGGGATGGTGTTGAAAGCCTTGGCTAGGTCAAGATAGGCTGTGTGAACCACCTTACCCTCATCTACGGCTTTGGTGACTGCCTCAAAGAAATCAACCAGGTTCAGGAGGCATAATCTGTCTTTCACAAACCCGAACTGGGTGGGCTCCAGAGATTGGAGGTTACCAATGTCTTTGTTTATGAATTCCATGATGATACGTTCCATGGCCTTGCAGACCATTCTCATCGGGCTAATAGGGCGATAGTTCCCAGGATCAGTAGTGGCTTCCCCTTTGTGGAGTGGGATAACTGTTGCTGTGCACCATTCAGTGGGTACAAAGCCTGATGTGAGGCAATGATTGAACATGGTGCTTAAGTGGGGAGCCAGTTCATTCTGACGTTTGTGTAAAACACATCCTGGGATGTTGTCCGGTCCCATGGATACTGTGTTTTTGGCTTTAGAGTGTGCTGCTTTTACCTTTGTAGTTGTGATTACAGGGACTCTGCATTCTTCCTGTATAGATATGGGCCCTTTAGGGGGTGAGAGGGGGGTAAAGTTAGCACTGAACCTATCTGCCAGGATGTTGGCAATATCAGTTGGTTCTGTAATTTTTGTGCCATTGTGCTGTAACTCAGAGCAGATCTGGGTGTTGCCATTGAGATTCTTGACATAGCTATAAAATGTTTTGTGGTTGTCCTTAGAATCAGTGGTGATCTTATTTTTGTAGCTAGCTTTGGAGGATCTTATAAGGGATCTCAGCTTCTTACTGAGGCTGACCAGGGAGCTCCTCCACTCATAGGATTTTACTCTCTTTTGCAACAGTTTGTTTATGGCAGGGACCACCAAATTGGCTTCCTTTTTTTGGAGGATAGCATCTTGGTTCTGTTTGTGTAGCATGATCCTTGCACTTGTGTAAGTGCTTATAGAGTGCATTTGTGTAGGATTCAGCAGTCGTAACTGTATTGTCCATCTGCATGGGTGTCATGAAGTTCACCACTTCTGTCTTAAGAAGCATGAAGTTGGCTTTGGAGAACGTTTTTACTGTGGTTTCCTTAATGGGGGGTGGGAACAGGATGTGGATATCTAGGGTGATTAGCTTATGGTCATATCTGACCAATGAGGAGTTGACTTCAAGTGTGGAGCACCGGTCACTCATGTTGGTAATGACTAGGTCTAGGATATTGTTGTGCCTGGTGGTGGTGTGGATAAGTTGATCCAGGGCATTGGAATTTATGAATTCCAGAAAGCGCTGAGCAAAGGAGTTGGTACATGAGTAGTTTTCCCAGTTAATTGTGGGGTAGTTGAAATTGCCCAGTATTAGGGTGTTTGGTTGAACCCTAATATTTTCCAGTATATCAAGAAAAGAGGAGTGGGAATCCTGGGGCATGGTGGGGGAATCTGTAGCAAGCTACAATTTGGATTGCAGTTTTGCCCAGAGTTAGTTGCACTTGGATAACCTCAGATGCATTATGCTAAGCAACTAGCCTGGAGGTGTGGATATCCTTAATGAATATGGACACACCTCTGCCTTTGGTGTTCCAGTCCAGGTTAGATGGATGAAAAGTGTGGTATGAGTTATAGCATGGTAATGCAGGGGTGCTCTTCGGAGCCTTGAACCAAGTCTCTGTCACTGCACAGATATCGATGTTCTTCATTTTAAGGAGTGCCTCGAGTGAGTGCATTTTGAGATTTAGACTTATTAAGATTTTTTATGCTTAATAAACTCAGTATTGAATAAATCGTTCTCTACAACTTTAACAAAAGTTTCAAGAACAAGTGTAAGTTGCGGAACAAACAAACTAGAATATTTCAAAGCATTCATTGTATTAGATTGCCCACCAAACATAAGTTTCAGAGCAATATTCCTCACAAACATTTTAATATCTAACAAAGCACCCTCAATTTGTACAGGTCGTGAGGGCACAAAGTTCAAACCTTTATCCAAAAGGCTCAGTTGTGCTGTAGTAAGAGAAATAGATGATAAATTAAAAACTAAAGTGGATTTCTCTTGTGACTCGCACCCTCTAAGTTCCATTTGCTTTCCATTGGTAACTTCCACCTCTTCCACCCTTGGCTGAAACTCTACCCTTATGTCGTTTGCTGCAGCAACGTGAAAGGAGCCGGAAAATTGGAGAAAACACTATCTGGCAACACCAAAATACTATTATCTTTCGGTCTAACTCCACATGTAACTGCTGCAGTGCTTAAATCATCTCTCAATATTTTATTAGTGCTATTCCTCAGAACAGCATGAGAAGTTGAAGCTATTGATGTATGCTCTTCTTTTTCTAGTATATAAGCTTCATTCAATGAACGTACATCAATAGAATCAGACTGACTAGAGGCAGTTAAAGGGTCATTACCTCTATCTAAATGCTGTGTCCTTTTGGACCCATAAGGCCACACAAATATATGGCCCCTTTTAAAATCAACAAAGTCCCTCTCTAACTTTTTTCTTTTTCTGCATCTAAAGTCTATCATCATAAGCAAGAATGTTCAATAAAACATTACCAATTTCAGTTATATAAGAAGCTTCATTTTACTTATCATACAGTTCCTTTTGCAAGGCTTCCATCTTTTCTGCTAGTTCTTTCTCTTGTGGAGCAAAAAACTCATTCAGAAGCTTCATGTAACTGAAACTCCATTCCATATTCAGCATTTGCCGTTGTTTTAATAATTCAGGAAAAGTGTTGCCATAAGTAGGCATGTGAAGACTTTGCATGCCTCTAGGTACTACTCTGTGATGCAGACATGCCTCCATATGGAGGCATTGCCACAGCAGTCTTTTTAATTTAAATAAGCCAGTCTCAAAATCTTTCAAGAGGTTTCTAAATGTACCTTAATCATGAGTATCATGCACTACAGGTTCTCCAGAAAAAAGTGCATCTCAGAAGTGGATTTTCTCCCAAGTTAATAAATTGCTTGAATCGTTGCTGTTGAGGAATTCCTGCACTGGGACGATAACTCAGTTCAATGTCAAGTTGCTCAGCCATTTGCTGCTGGGTATATATAAATCCAAATGTTGAAACAGCAAAAAATAATAAAAGAGGGTTGGTACTCTACTGGACTTTGTGAAATATCTTGAGTCTATCAGTGGATGTTTCAGATTTGTAGTGAATTATTCATGTACTTCAACTGAATTTTTGGATACTAAAATTACTATGGCTAATGGCCTCATTCATAGCTCCCTTTTTAGGAAATCTTATAGGAAGAATGCTCTTCTCCATCAAAGAAGTATGCATCCCAGGCATGTGTTTGGGAACATCGCTAAAGGTCAGTTTTTGAGACTGTCGCGATTACACACTGATGACATTGATTATCAGAATGCATTAACTGTTATGGAGGGAGATTTATTGAATAGGGGATATGAGAAAACTTTGATAGAGAATACTATAATAGAGGTAAACTCCATGTGCACTACAAGGGGTAAACCGTATTCCCACAGGACTGGTGAGCCTCAAGCCAACTGTACTTTTTCAGAAAGACGTACAAATATTTTGATTAGGATGCCTTTAACCTATGGTAATAATGTTCATCATATTTGTGACATTGTTAATAAATATTGGCTGATTTTACTGTCAGATGAAAAAATTAGGGACTTGATAGGTAATATACCTTCCTTTACATTTAAGAACAACTTGTCTTTAAAAAGACAACGTTGCTATAGAACAACTACTATTCCACCATTACTTTCTGATCATCTGGGCACTTTTCCTTGCAGGACTTGGAAGGCTTGTCCACTTATTTGCAAGGATGGCAACTTTAAGCAGAATGGAATGGGTTTTGACTTTAAGGGCAATTTTTATGCTGATTGTAAGTCGAAGGGGTTAGTTTATATGGCTAGGTGCAGACGCTGCACTTTCTTTTATGTAGGCAAGACCCTAAGGATGCATAAAGAATGCATTTTGCAGCACCTAGGGGATATAAGACATAACCATTTTCTCAATGCACTTGCAAAGCATATTTTTTTATACTCTGATCATACATTTTAATTTTTGGTTTTACAGATAATACCATTGGATCTGAGAAGGGGGGATTTTAATAATAGGCTAGAGTTGGCAGAGACTAAATGGATTACTAGGTTACAGGCAGATAAGCCCCCAGGGCTTAATGCTGTTATTCCTTTAAAGCCATTACTTATGAAGCATAGATTGCATCAATATTTAATTGCTATTTTAATTGGATAATTGCTGTTGTTTTTACTATATATGTGGTTTTATTCTGCTTGCATTTATGGATCTGATGAAGCACAACTATGTGTAAAAGCGCTTATCCTTTCTGTCCACATTAAAGTTGTTTATGATATCAGCCATGGTGGATGCTTGGTTTATTATTTTGTTACTCATGAGTTTACTTGTTTTACTAAGAGACCTTCAGCAGTTTTGGGTATTTTTGCTGTTTCTATAAATGAGAACATATTATGATGGTTTAGACAGACGTGCAGGAAAGCAGAAGGCCATTTCATAAAGAAGAGATGAAAACTACAGGAGGAAGGTAAGAGGAAATGAGGCTGTCCAGCCAAGAGATGAATGGATTACATGAGTGAAGACTTTTGTCAGGTATGATTGTTGAGGGTGGCAGGGAAGTGGCACTAAATTAGAACTGGTGGTGATGCAGAACCCAGAACCCAGATCCTGTGTTAAAAAAAAAAAGAAAGAAAAAGGGGGTTGATGATGATGATGATGGTGGTGGCGAAGATGAAGATGATGATGGTGTTGATAAATACAGAAGAAGCAGAAATAAACATATGAATGAGAAAAAGATCTGAGATTTTAGTACTCTTCAGCATCTAACAACACATCATTGAAGAGCAGCCTACCCATACTGTTTTGAGAACAATGCTTCTGCTCTACAGGTTAATAAATAATGTGGTAAAAGGCACATTGAGACTCTATGCAGGCAATATCTGAAGTACCTAACATTGAGACTGTATGCAGGCAATATCTGAAGTACCTAACATTGAGACTGTATGCAGGCAATATATGAAGTACCCAACTGTCATAAAGCTTAACATTCACTATACGATGACTGTGCCTTGATGGAATACCAGATCATCAAGTGCATACAGAAAGAAAGCTGGATAATCACTGCCATATCTTTAGAATGATACATGACTAGTATCATACCTTAAAGAGAAGCAGCATCAAGGTGGCCAGGTAGTTAAGAACTTTCCCTTGCAAATCCCACTTCCAGAGTTCAATCCTGACTTCTGTCACTGTGTGTGTGTGTGTGTGTGTGTGTGTGTGTGTGTGTGTGTGTGTGTGTGTGTGTTTCCCCCCAGACTACTCTGTTTTTCTCTCACATCCTGAAAAAGATAATGGTTTATTGAGTACTCCATACAACAAAAGAAAAGACTGAGTTAAGTAGAAAATGTTTACCTTTAAATAGGCGATTGCACTTTGTCGAACATCCACTTCTTCGATGCGTTTTGCATGAACTGAAACCGTGAAAATTTTTAAATGTCGAAAAACATTCGACGTTCGACATTACCGGCTGCACAACACCTCCACACCCATGCTACCATGGGTCAAAAAGGGGCGAGGTTTTGCCGTTCGCACATTCGGAATTTGACGTCGGTGACAATCGCATTTTGGCCTACGCACAAGTCGAGTCGCCGATATCAGGATCGGCATTATAAAGGTAAACCGTAGAAAATAACAGCAATCCTCACACCACACATCCACTTTAGAAATCAAATAGTCCATTTTCTGTCAAATATTTATTAAAACCAAAAACATAAGCACTTTTGCTCCTTCGCTATAGGATGTCAAGAAAATTGTTTATTTAAAGCACAATTTTATATCAAATTAGGGTGATATATGACAAAGATAAAACCATGAAACCTGAATGCAAATTCACAAAAATGACTGGATAAATAAATGATGAAGTAAAATAAATGTAGATAATTAAGTAAATAAACAAGGTATCACCTGATCTCATAGTGATGAATTTGCTGCAAAAACAAATAGCAATAGAAATACCTAAGGATCTAAACCTCATCTGTGACATAACTAGGATATGTAGGAGAGACAAATATGTGTCTCAAAGATTACCCATTTTGTGAAGCAGGCTTCTCTTCCATGTGAAGCAAATCTCATTCCAAACCCCATTCAAATGTAACTTGAACCAGTGATTGGGAAATCACAAATTTGCATCTGGTATGTCACCTATGTCCCCTATGTCCTTAATGGACCGGGGCAGCCTGTGAGTGCTTGATGTGTGGAAGCATACATCATAACCATAAAGTTTCTTGGTGTATTGATATGTCAGCAACATTTTGGTAAATTTGGGGTGAGCTTGTCCATGCTTAAAATGGGTCTTGGACCATAGCCTAATGACCACCTTTGCCTTTAAAAACAACAACCTTAAAACAAACTAGAAAATTAATACTTGAAGGACTAGTCTATACTTCGTATTCAAATATTCTTTAAGTCACAAGCAAACAAGATACACTGAATTCTGCTGGCTGGTAAGCTTCATGTTTTTCAAGGAGTACATTCAAATCACCATAATTTTCTCTACAAACACTTTTTCAAGAATGTTGCACTGAAACTTCATAAAATTTAACATATATGACTGCTGTCTTTGCATATGGCAGTAGTGAAGTGATGAGAATATAAAATTTATAAGAATGGAGTTGACATTACTTCTTACCACCATTCCAATGAATTAAAAATGAGCAGTACTAACATTCAAATAGTGCTCGTATATGAAAAAGTGCATAAAAGATAACTGATGGTTCACTTGAAACAACAGTACACAAAGCCTTGTTTAATTATCAAACTGCAAAAAAGCAAAATTTGGGGACAGTTTCCTGTTGAGATAAGAATGAGGAGAAAAAAGAACTTGAGAACAGACATGATTCATTGTGATTTCACAAGTAAAGTTCATGCTGCAAGGCGGATATACTTGTGCATGTTGACTTTACCACTGAACCAAGGGAGTGTGTTAATAGTAGCGATCTGCAATTCCATAACCACAGTATTCCAAACAGGAATCTGATACAACTAGAAACCAAGCCAAGTGTTCTAGGTCTTGATACTCAGAGTGGTCTGCTCAGAAGCCTAGTAGTATATCTTAATAGTGATTACAGTATTATAGCAATAAATTAATACTGTACTTATATAAAAGAGTGTGCTTTTGTTATATGATGAGGTATTTTGTGATGTGTAATATGGCAAAATAGATCAGCTCATTTAAGACAATGTTTTCCTTGATACTTACACTTTTTTTCTGCAAAAGTTTATAACAAGTACTAGTTTTACCTCTACAAGTTAAAAAAAGCTTAGCTGCTTCATCAGGGTTAGCTTAACTACATGTAAGCTATTTTTTCATTGAATAGATATTACTCACTTTTATTTAGCAGTGATGCAGCTGTTTGTATTGTCACCTCACAGTAAGTGGTTCTCCGGTTCAATTCTTGGCCGGGGTGCCTTCTGTGAAGAGTCTGCATGTCCTCCCTGAATAATTTGTGTGGGTTTCCTCTGGATGCTCTGGTTTTCTCCCACATTACAGACATATCTGGAGTGTTTCTCCCAGAGCCTCTGCTGAAAATTGGCTCATTCCAAGTCAGACTTTCCCAGTAAACACGTGTTAAATAAATAAATAAATAAATAAATCAATAAATGTATTTATATTTGTGGTATTTCTGATTTCTGGGACTGAAGCATACAGAAGCTATCTAGTGTAATTCCACAGCTTCTGTATTACATGCTCTGCTTTCTAAATTTCTTCCCCATTCCCTTCTTAAAGCGCATAGATAATCTTGAAATTGTTTAATAACAAGAGGGGAATTATTATATAAATATGATCATAATGCAGTACAGTACAAACTGCTTGTCACTGTGTAGCTTGGGGTCTGATGCAACAGCTTAGACAAATGAGCAGCATAACCAGTAAGAATGGGTTAGAGTCATATTGGAGCCACAGGCATGAAGTGTGAGCAATTCTCTTTCCAGTCTTTGCTTCTAGGTTACTCTAAAAATGAAGAGCTTGTGCCAGGGGAGGGGGTCTTATTCATTTGTTAAATAATAATTTCATCAGACACTTATAGAAGCTGTGGTACACAGATTTGCCTGTAACAATACAATGGGTCAGAGGCAATTAAAGTATAGAATTACTGTAATATAACCCTTCCTTGGAGCAGTGGTTTTCTGTGACACAGCATCTAATAAGTTTGTGTTAAGAATCATTTTGTGCTCTTAGCTCTAAGCAAATTATGTGCAAATAAACCAGCAACCGAAGTGTATTAGTGATTTAGAAGGTCATATGTGTTGAAAAGCAGGGTCAGAGTTCATGCCTGTATGTGTTAAGTTACACCTGTACCCACTGCCCTGTTGCAGATACTTTAAATGTAACAGATACAATGGTTTTCCAGAACAATAACCCCGCCTTTGAACTAAGAAACAAAACTGTCTTTCATGCTTGTGGTCTCTGCTATGCAAAATAAATAAGTGTCTGCTATATTTAAATATAATTTTACATTTATAGCAGTGTTATCTTTATGAATTTCTCTAGAAAGGAAATGAGTGTACCCTTTTTCTTCACATAGATATTTTTTGCCCTGGCATTTTGGAAGGATCATTGCTGAGTATTAGGGCTGTGTAAATCTTTAGAGGTTCTATATTGTCACTGTTTAAAGTAAAACTAGGAAAAAATTGGTAATGTTTTATAAACTCATATCCTCAAGATTTTCAGTAACATAAGCAGGAGGGAGGAAGAATTAATTTGTCAGTCTTAGTAATGAAGTCTAATGCATGGTGAAAAGTAGTACTAATATGGGTTTGTAATGCAGGAACAGATGGTACTCATGAAATCTTGCACCATAAATACTATTCGAAGAGATAGCATTGCACCATACTTTTTAAAAACAGGAAACTTGAAAATATTTATATCCTAATGAAATTCAAAGTGATGAAAGAAATTCCAAGAAAAACAGTGCTGACCCATCAGTCCATATCAATGCCAATTAACTAAAACCCTTTGTGCAGACAAACTGAGGCAGAGTGGGACAGATTCAGTAAAACCACTTAATTGGCTATGTAAAGGCAAAATAATGCAAAAAACTAAATAAAACAAAACAAAAAACTACTACAATGCCACTCAAATCTGATTAACTGTACAGAAGGAATAGCATTGCATGATTGGGTTAGAATAATTAGGGAATTTGCTGGTGAAAATTCAACAGGTCACACTATGATATAATGAGCCTAGTAGAGCCTTGTAGTGTACTCACACCAATGTGCACTAACACATATGTAAAATTTATCACTACAAGTGCAACTGAGACACCAAATGAGGGATACATAGCAAAGTACCTACAATATTTATATTATAAATGGGAAAGGAATGGGCACATAGAGAGGGGGAACAGTAAGTAAACAGACTAATGAGGAGAGGAAGAGCTGTATGGGGGTTGGGGAAGGAAGGGGATTATTTTATAGGGGGATGCCCGATTTGTCACATTTTCAAAAAGAATCGAAAGGAAAGTAAAAGTAGGTGGGGAGGTGCAGGCAGTAAAAAAGAGTATAGGGATGGCCGCAGGGGCAAACAGACAAATACAATTTTCAAAGTCAAGCAGTGGATGACCTGACACACATAAGGTGGGGAAGGCAAAGGAAAGATGCAGATGGAGAGAGGCAGGACAGCTGGCGATGGAGAGGACTGGATTACAAAATGGGGAAGGGAGTATCACACAAGGGCAGGGAACATCATGATGGGGAATAAAATAGGATGCAGGCTGACTGCCATGTTGTACAGTGACACACCAATCTGAATTCACTCACCTCCTTGACAGCCCTCATGGCCAAATCACTGTCAGCCTACTGATTAGGAGTTGGAAGCTGTAGAACTGCCAGTTGTATGATGATGCACTCCAAGTTGTCAGTGCAGTCAACCAGACACAAGTTAACTAAAGCTCTCACCAAGCTGCCAACCTCCTGCTAGGTAACATATTGGTACCAGCTGATGGCACCACTTCATTGGGTCTTAAATCCCTCACCAGAGGCAGATCACCAGAGGGCATCAGAAAGTCCTCTAGGTTGCTCTTGCTGCATGACCTATATCAGCCTGCTGAAAAGTTGGCCATGAGATAGCTGGGGGCTAAGCAGATGATGATAGGCAGGTGCAAATTGTGGTGGTTGTTGCTATACCACATCTAGTGCCAAAAGGAGCACTGCATAAGACATAAACATGAATGGAGGGAAACAAACAGACAAACAAAAAAGGAGTAAAGTGATAAAGAGAAAAACACAAAAGCAAAAGTGGTTATCAGTAATGTATGCTATGGTGATTGGCAATACAGTCCCTGAAGAAGTAATATATTGCTAATTATGCAATGGCAAAAAAATAAATAAATAAATAAATAAATGAAAACCAGTAAAAATGCAAGAGAGAAAGGCACTATTCTAGTATGAAATGTGACCGAACAAGTACCCCATTGTATATTGTATACTGCATTTGAACAGTGAAAGAGTTGCAGAGAGTGATCACAATGACCAGGAAATCTGGCTACTGGACTGAACAACCTCTGAAACTTGAAATGGGCTGCACATAGGAGATTACCATCCAGTGTCAAACATGACCTACCCAACAATGCCATGTGTATTACCATGGAAATCATACTATGGAGACACAGCCACAGATGTCCAAACATTATGCACGTGGTCCATGGACACCTGCTGTCAATAAAAGACCATAACCTTGGACAGCCATCAAGAACCATAAACTTACAGCATGAGCTTTGCATACCCATAGTATGCCATGTGTAACTGGTATAGGCATGGGAAACCAAATAGGCAATATCAGATTGGCAAGATTACCATGTAGTAATAGCAGAAGTAAGGCCATGGACATGGCACTAAAGAAAGGCAAGTTTCACATCCAAAATAAATAATAATACATCAGCTGGTGGTAGAACACACACTGTTAGCCCAGTCAGTATCACCATGCTACTGATGTGGACCCCTTCTGGGAGGATGGATGCAAGGACAATTCAACCTTTATTGATGAGGTGTATGACACATAATGATAAGTAAAACTGTATGCAATGGTTAAAATAATTAGTAGCAATGCAAACATTTCTATTTCCTCTTTCAGTTTTATCCTGGATACTACTTCTGACTATAGGCAATCATTTGATATACATTTATTTAGCTCACATAATTAGCTCTGACAACCAACCTAGACAGTATCTATGCTAATAATTTGTATGATGTTTGAATGTTTTTATTTGTTCCCTTTACTGTATATATGACAACTCTCTGTAAATGAATTAACATGAATGTATCTTATAGCTTGAAGATGTATAATTTGGTGTCTACAGGAATCTATTTCTTGTTATTTTAGTAATTGGAGCTTTTCTCCTTGGGTGTCCATTGAAAAAGGGTCTCTACCCAGTTAGACTAACCCGGTCAACAAATGTTAAATAAATAAATAATAAATAAAATAAGGAACTCTATGAAATATGTAGCTATAACATCAGTGTCATTAATGTACCCAAACTCCTGGACAGACTTGCTTGCTCTGGCAAATCAACATATCATACTCTATTTCAACAGGAGTTGAAACCAACCAACCAAACAAACAAACAAACAATAAAAAGAGAAGTATGCCAATGTCCTTCAAGTCCTGCATACAGATGAACAATTATGTACACCTAGGTTCAAGTAACCATTGGTCACTAATACTTACTTACTAATACTTACCATAAAACTCTGGTCCCTTGTGTCTAGCATCATCTTTCCATCAGCTAACAAAGTCATGGTGGTGCATTTTTAGGCTACTGTATTGATGCCAGTACTGCTAACCAGAATATATGATGTCCAGTTAATGCAACACCACCTCGGAAAGGCAGTTCTCGAAACCTACTTTGTATTGGAGACCATCATATGAATCCTCCATCAGGTGCTCCCACTGGTCCCTATGCAAATGGTATAGAAAGATTTTGGTTTTCTTTCTGCAGCACAAGGGAGTCTTCTCACTTTCAGCCCCCTCAAGTGCTATGCACATTATGGGTATCACATGATGTATATCAACTGGCAGCTCAGTGGAGACTGATGTTACCATATGGTCTGGTGGTACCACCCATACAGATCTCAAGACAAGTATATCATATTCACAAACTGCTACTTCATTTATGCTAGCCACCTGTAGGGTGCCTTCTAAGGCATGGCGTTGCCTGCACAGATGTGGAGTTTATGGTAGTCAGGCAGAGAACAGAGGCAGGTGGTCGTAGTCTTATGGTTTATTGTCATCTTTGCTAGCAGATATTTGTGCCAGGCCCATCCTCAGAGGGGAAACACCATAGCTATGGTAGTTTATGGTCTACGTCTTTCCAAGCAGTCCCACAATATTTATTACACATTCATATATACAGTGCAATCACATCTGCAGGAACTGTGATCCTTAGGACCCACTGAGAACAAATATTTAGCATTTATGGACAAAATATCCAGCTCCCCCAAGTCCTCTGGCCATATCAGACATTCATTTCCATACCACCATGTTTTACTCTGTGTGTGGTGAAGCTGTAGAATAATAAGCCAGTTCTTTTTTTTCTTTTTCTTTTTTTTTTTTGAAGAGAAAGAGATCTGGCTTGTAGTGTCAGTCCAATTCCATCTGAAGAGCTAAGTGGGAGGGGTACCAGTGCTCAGCATGGCATTTCAAGGTTCTGTAGAATATAGCCTGGATGTAGTATTGCATGCATCACTTCTAATCTTTGTTGTGTTTAAATTGGCCCATAGTTGTGAACCTGATACCACTTCTACAATGTATTGTACCAGCTTCTGTTTAGCATGGCCTTTCGATGCATTGGGGTCCTCAGATAACTTCTCACCAAAACCTCTTCAAGCGCTGAATCTGGTCAGCCTGGTTCTCCATTTGCACTCCCTCACTCTGGCTTTGTGCATAACACCATGCTGTGCACAATTACAAAGGCAGCAGGTATCTTTCTTCAGGTTTCTGGATCATACTGCAATATACCGTCAAAGGAATCTAGGCAGAAGTAGGTCTTTGTCTGTCCAACCACATGTTTAACATTGCTGAGGGTGTCAAATAGTGTGGAGAGTTTGCAAGGCCCTGTGTTTGCTTTCTGAGAGCTCTGCAATACTTTTCAAGTGTTTCAACTGCATACAGAGCCATCCAGGCTAATATAAGAATATTTTCTTGATTTACTGCACTTGTTCTTACTTTATACACTGAAAGTTACTGTTTTTGAGCATGTTTAAATCATTCAATTTGGTGGAAAAAATCATAATTTCTCTGTTTGTCAGTTTTTTCTACTTCTGTTTGCCTCCAAATTGCCTTGCAGAATAAGTCTGATTCTCCAAGGACTTAGTTGTTTGGTTGTTGTTTAATCTGAATTTAAGAGCTACTTTTACTATTCTTTTACATGAAGAAATTCTAGAAACATCCATCATGTGGCAGAAGGTGTTTACCTGATCTCTCTGAGTTGGGAAGCACTCCAGGGAGGTCAAGGTTTGGTTGCTTATTAGCAAGAGGGCATAGGAGTCAGTTTTCAATGTTTTTTCTCTGTTATAAATCAAACTAGTTTGTGCTGAGCTGCCTGCTATACAGCAATTGTTAGCAGTGCCCTGTATAGTAGCAAATGTCTTGACAGTAAAATCTCCCTATAAAGTTAGGATTAGGTCCAAGACCTTTTAAACAACATGGCATTGAGTGGAATTAAGCTTACAGCAGCAGCTAGCTTGTGCATCAAATAGCACTACCATATCCTAGCACTATAGAATATTTTGCCCTTAACCCCAGAAAATATCTTAGTAGGCCCCTGTTTAAACCCAATCTTTAACCCTGGACAGCCCACCCTATTACAGGAATGGGCAACATAGACATGCAATTTCTTAATGTCTCTGTGGCCAGCTTGGTAGACTTGGGCATCCTAAGGCAATGTAGCAATTGTATCATGTTCTCAGACAATCAGTAAATCTGAGATTTTAATACACAGCTTCCTTGAAGGCAAAAATCTTGCATACAGATGAGGTTGTCAAAAATACCACACCACATCCCCTCACACATACCACTCACTGTTCAGCACACATACAGATTTTCCTATGCTAAGATATTTAATAGAAACCTCCAAAGCCACCTTATGGCAAGACTGCTTTGCAGCAATCATTAAAACACTCACCAAAAGAAACAACAAACATCTCATATAAGCCTACACCCAATGGTTACCCAAGAGCAAAGGCCATACATTACCTAACACTCTTGTCATTGGGAACTCCATTGTGCAACACGCAGATACTCCAGTCACCAAGTTAGACATGGAGAAGATAACAGTTAGTTGCCTGTCTGGAGCCAGGATCCACAATATCACACATGTACTGTACTATATCAAAAGAGGCATAATGGATCTCTTGGAATAGATTTTAATAAGTGGCTTATTTTCTGGTGTCACTGCAGAGGGATAAAAAAATATGTCAGCATGGAAGGACATGGTCAACAGATGATGTCGCTTATCCTTGCTAAAGCAACATTGTCAGCAGACCATGTTGTTTTAGCAAGGATAAGCTGTACCAGTCTCCACTAGGCTTTCAAATATTGGATACAACCTTATCCACCCCCTTAGAGTCTGTTTTACGCAATGCCAAAAAGACTACCAACACAGTGAAAAGTTTACAAGTAATTAGCTTTTACTGCTCAATGCTTGGAGACTAAAATAACTCCTCACCCTTCAAGCTCTCCTCACTTTGGAGATTGTAGACATCTGTGCCATGACAGAGACTTGGTTTAAAGTCATAGGAAGTACTCCAGTACAGCAAGGCTGCACTGCCTTCCACACATTTAGACCAACAACAGCACAGACTGAGGCCAACAGTGTCAGCCATCTTATTCTTGCGGCCACTGGTAGCTTGGAAAATTGAAAACAAAGTATTTAGAGTACATTTTGCATCCAAGGAAGGGCATTTAAACAAAATTTAATATACTTATTTAACTATTTAAATCAGTTTTGCATGTTTCCTTTTGTGTTAAAGCTATTAATTGAAGGAATTTTTATAGTTGCAGTGCATATATATTTTGAAGTGGTTCCTGTGCTCTGACTTGGTGTTTAAATCATTTCTGAGTGGTATCTCATGCTACTGGATTTTTACTATCTTTCTACTGAGATTGCAATTCTAGAAGCAGCAGAAACATAACCTGGTCTGTCTGAGCTGGGAATCCCAGGAGGCTTAAAGTGAGACTATTTCATCAGCCAGAGGGCTTTTCAGGGTCTTTGTTGTTTGGTGTTAATCTCACTTGAGATATACTTTTGCTGTGCTTCTACATAATAAAATTACAGAATCATCTTCTTTGAGACGGAAGGTGTTTACCTGGTCACTCTCAGTTAAGAAACACTCCAGGGAGCTCAAAGTATAGTGGTTTATTGTCCAGAGGATACTGGAATTAGTTTTCTGCTATTTTCTGACTGCTGTAAATTGGGCCCATTTGTATGGTGCTGCTCACAGAGCAGCAGCAGTTAGCAGTGCCCTGTATAGAAGCAAATGATTTGTTTATAACACTTACCTATAAAGCTGATAGTTAGGATTTTAACGTGTAACACAGGACTTTAACCTGTAACACAGAAAGGTTTTGTGCAAAGCAAAGATTAGGGCAGCTAGATAACATGTCTAAAGCACTAATACCAGACCATAGCACTATCTAACATTGAGCCTTAACCCGAGGTACCACTCAGGGGATCCCTGTAAAATTAACTCCCCAAACCATAACAGCCCAACCCTAATACAGGTCCAGACAACATGGATATGCAATTTACTAATGTCTCTGTGGGCAACTTGATAGATATGGGCATCCTGAGACAATGTAACAATTGTCTTGTACTACTTTTTAATTCTTAAAGAAACTAACACAGTCTGCGAGAGATGTACATGCATGACTTCCTTGGAGGCTATAATATTGCTTACAAAAAAGGTTGTCAAGAACCCACACACTACATCCTTCACACATACCACTCACCATACACATAGACCTTCTTATGATGAGGCACTTGAAAGAAACCTTTCCAAACCTCAAAGTCCTTCTAAGCCACTGAATGGCAATACCTATCCTCAGCAAACACTAAAGCACACACCAAAAGCAACACCTAACATCACCTAACATCACAAACAAGCCTATAACCAATGATACCCAAAGAATAAAGCCCTTAAAACAAGCAGATACTTTCATCATAGGGGATTCTATATTATAACACATACAGATGCCCCTGTCACCAGGCAGGACAAGGAGATTATAACTGTTAGTTGTCTATCTGGAGCTAGAATCTGCAATATCACACACGCATTTATGAGACTGCATCAGAGGTACTAATATGATTTTATCATACTTCATGTTGGTATAAATGACTTAAGACAAACCTCACTAGACTAAATGAAAAAGGACATTATGGGTCTGTCTAAATATGTGTCACAGACATGTACATGCCTTGCACTGAACAGCATTCTACCATCACCAAGGATAATCCCACAGTATGAACTGAAAATGACTGATTTTAATAATTGGCTTAGTTTCTGACGTCATTCCAGGAGGATCCAATATCTATCAGCATGGGAAAACATGGTTAACAAACCAAGTTGATTTGCTAGGATGGTCTGCACCTGCACCCCACCCCCCGAGTTTTGGATATTGGCTTAAACTTTTTCCAACCCCTTAGTTCCTTTTTTGGCAATGTTAAAAGAATAAAACTACCAACATATAAAAAAAAACCCTTAAAACAACCGTAAGGTGCTACTGCTCAGTGCTGGGAGCCTGAGCAAGAAACCTGACACTCTACAAACTCTCCTCACTCTGGAGTATGGGACATCTGTGCTGTTACAGAAACGTGGCTTAAAGCTGCAGAAAGTAATCTGGAAGGGCAAGGTTACAGTGCATTCCGCACATTAAAGCCAACAGTAGCAGAGACCAGGGCTAAAGATGGAGGAGTGTTGATCTACATTAGTGACCAGTACAACTCTAGCTTGGTTAAACAAGATGCTGCGCTGGAACTCATCCACATCCAAGTCTCAATAAACAAGGTTCCTTAACATGTCCTGGCCAGTTACATGTCACCTTCTATGACCCACAAAGCTCACATCTGTTATTTAGACCTACTAGATGCACTCCCCATCAACAAAATAACCTGTTCAAGGGAGACTGGAAAACATCATAGACTACAGAGACAATGGCAGAGGGATGGCTACTGACAGACAGCTTTCACCAGATGATTGCAATGAACTGTATGCCCAATTTGAGGTCCAAAATATTGAGTTAAAGGATATCACCATAAGACAGGAGGACAGAGAAGAGGCACCAACACCTTTCACAATATCACCAGTGAGTGGAGTAAAGCCCTTGAGGTGGATAAATCCAAGGAAGGCAACCAGTCTAGATAATATTGCTGGAAGGACACTCAAAACCTGTGCTTCAATGCTTACTGGTGCTCTGGTTGATATATTCAATCCTTCCCTTGCACAGGCTATAATTCCCACTTGTTATAAGGCAACCACTATTATTCCACTGCCAAAAAGGGCAAAGCCAACTGTCTGAATGACTACCAGCTGGTTGAATTGACCCCTATAGTCATGAAATGCTTTCAGGAAATTATTGAGTCATATTCAGTCAGTTATACCTGATACAACAGATTCCTTGCAGTTTGCATACAAACCGAATAGGTCAACAGAGGATGCAGTCTGTACAACATTGCAGACAGTTCGTACTCATTTGGAGAATAAGGACGGTTATGCTAGATTGGTATTTATTAATTATAGTTCGGCCTTCAGTGTGGTGATACCAACAAAGCTCATTAATAATTTGTCCATACTGGGTGTGCCACCTACTCTTTGCAGTCAGTCAGGCTGGGGAATAACATCTCTAAAACAATAGTAATAAATACAGGAACTCCACAAGGCTGTGTGCTGAGTCCAATGCTGTACACCCTCTTCACTTATGATTGTGTTGCTTCTCAACATGGCACCAGTATTGTCAAATTTGCGGATGATACAACAATCATTGGACTAATCTCCAGAGTTGGAGTCAGCATATAGGAGGGAAGTGGAAAACGTTGTGAAGTTGTGTCAGAACAGTAATCTCTCTCTTAATACCAGTAAAATGAAAGAGATGATCGCTGATACATGGAGGAATAGAGGGCAGCACATACCATTATATATTGGTGAGTCTGAGGTGGAAAGACTGGCTACATTCAAATTCCTCTGTATTAACATCTCTGAGGACCTTACCTGGACTCATAACTTCACAGACCTGGTGGGGAAAAGCTGGCAATGACTGTATTTTCTGCCAAGGCTAAGGAAGTTTGGCATGCCTGACACCATCCTCAGCAACTTCTACAGATGTACAATTGAGAGCGTTCTCTCCCACTGTATTACAGTATGGTTCAGGAATAGTACAATACGGGACTGCAAGGCTCTGCAGCAAGTAATAAAAACTGTGCAAAGGATCATTGGAGTAACACTCCCTGGATTAGAGGACATCTAGACCAAAAGAGTTTTAGGAGGGACCAAAACATTATCATGGACCCTACCCACCTACAACACAAAGTGTTTATGCTGCTACCATCAAGGTGGCATTACAAGAGCATGGCAACCAGAACAACCAGGCTGAAAGACAGTTTTATATATCAAGCTATTAGACTGTTAAATAAAACCCATATACTTCCTCTCCCTCCAATGTTGTAGGTTGGTTCACATTTGGAGGGAAACAAGCTTTTCTGCAGAAATGTTCTCTTTTGCACAGTTATATATATTTCCTGATATTGGTATTTATATTATTGTCTGTTGTCTAAGATTATTTCTTCTTGTTAATTGTCATTGGTTTTATATGTTGCTGGAGGAACTGAAAAATAAGAATTTCATTGTACTTCGTGACACTGTCTCTAGTACATATGACAATAAAGTTGAAGTGAATTAAATTGAATTGAACTTTAACTACTCCACTATACATTACAAACTGAGAGAGTAAAGGCATATAACAGTTTAAAAACAAGCACATAACACATTAAGTAAAAGTTGTAGCCATGCATTTCAATATAACAATATGTAAGTTAATTAACAACCTGTACAACATTCATTTAAGCCATTGTATAAGTGCACAACTCTTGAATGTACAATATATACAAAGTTCCCAAGATATTGAAAGACTGGAATTGATTGGGTAGCAGCTTAGAGAGTAGAAGCATTGTGCAGATGAGGTGAGGAGGGTATAAACTGAAGATGGTCGGCCAGAATGGAATTAATCTTAGCAGGAAGAATGGGTGAGGGGGTGAGGGGAGGAAGCAATATCCCCTGATAAGAACCATGATGGTCATTCTTTTGTGGAATGTATTAGCTTAACATGAATGAGAAATGTGCTGTAAGATTAAGCTGTAGGGTACATTATTGCTCAAGGAACATTTCCAGTTATATCTTTGAATAGATAGTGCTTGCTGAATCTTTGTAGGATTCAGAGGCTTTTATTAATGAGTAAAAATGTAGTGTTAGCATGAGAAAGCATGATCTGTGCAGAGAAGTGTTTTGTAACCTAGGAAATTGGGAGCAGAGGACGGGTAACCGTAGGCTGTCGGTTGGGTTTCACTTGGTCAGTATACTGGCAAAAAGAAAAATGCATCTAAAATGAGTAGTGCTTAAAAAAAAGAGACACTGTTAAAATGTTGATAGCGAGCCACTTTCCTATTGAGAATACTATGCAGTGTATAGTGCAGTGGTTGTCTTTACATGGGGACAGACTTATGAAAATAACTGTAGTACTGGCAGCTGACTGAAGACATATTCCTTTTATTTAGAGGCTGCTGTGATTAAGGGAAGGTTATATTCTACCTACTGAAACTCTGACTGCCAATGAAAATGGACATTTTTTTAGACCAAAAAAGGAGCTTCCTTACTTTTGCTTTAGTAGCTTGATCATTGTTTTGAAAGCTGTGATTTGCATCAAGCCACAGCATAACTTAGTACCATTGCCAAAATATGCAAGACAATCCTTACCTATGGCCTTGATGTATCTGTGTCCAGAGATGTATCATTGTAAATTATGAGAATTTGTTACCCACTTGATTGTACCTCCACTACTCAGGACTGACACATTATCTGCACAAAAATGCCAGCTGTTATCAGAGTACTCTTACAGCAGGGGCGGCTCGTGGCATAGGGCTGCCGGACTGCAGCCCCCTCAAAAATAAAAAAAGAAAGAAAAATAAGAAAGAAAAATGAAAAATAAAAAAAATTAGTTTTTCAAAATTCGCGGACTTATGCGCATAGACGAGTCCGACTACTGTCGGTCTATGCGCATGCTCAAGGCAGTCCGGCCATCCCCATAGGGGACACAGAGGCGTGCCTGTGCACTTTTACAGTGCACAGACTCACCAGGATTATGGGTCGCGTCCGGACTGCAAGAGGAGCAGCAGGGACTCGGGACAGAGCATTAGGGATCTCGTCGGGTCGGGAAGGAGCATTGGGATCTCACGGGTCTTCAGTATTGCGCAGGAAGGATGTACGTTAGCTGGATGTATTCAGGTAAGGTGCCTTTTAATTTACAATGTTTATTTGTATGGAGTTTGTGCTTTTTAATTTACAATGTTTATTTGTGTATGGTGCTTGTGCTTTACTGGAGTTTGTGTATGGTGCTTGTGCTTTACTGGAGTTTTTGTGTGTGTGTGTGTGTGTGTAAATGCCCAGGTGCTTATGGTGGTGTGGTAGGGAATGCCTCAGGCTTGAACCCTGTACCCTGTATGCAGGTGTTAAAGACTTGAGTTCCCTACCCACCACCATTTGTAAAAAAATTTCAGATTTTTGCCTCATATTCGATCTGATCTGTTCCTCATAATATCTGTGGTTTGTAAATGTTGCAATGCTTGATATTTGATGGTGTAGTAGTAGCATTGTTGCCTCACAGCTGCAGGTTCTTGGGTTTGATTCTTGGCTGGGGTTCCTTCTTTGTGGGATCTGTATCTTCTCCCTGTGTTTGTGTGGGTTTGCTTTTGTGTCCTCCCATGTTACAAAGACATGTCTGCATTATTTCTTCCTGGGCCTCTGCTGAAAATTGTTTATTTGTTCCAAGTCAGACTGTTCTGATTAAAAATGTTAAATAAAATTGACAGACATTTGAATTTCAGACTTAAGGGTTTCTGAATGTTTAATTCCTTGCATATTTGATGGTGCAGTGGTAGTATTGTTGCCTCACAGCTATAGGTTTTCTGGTTTGATTCTTGGTTGGGGTGGCTTCTGTGTGGAGTCTGCATCTCCTCCATGTGTTTGTGTGGATTTGTCTGGTGCCCTGCCATTTTACAAAGACGTGTCTGCAGTTTTAATCCCTGCTGAAAATTGGTTTTGTTCTGTCCGCAGTAAAATTGACAGGCATTTGAATTTCAGACTTCAGGTTTCTGAATGTTTAATTCCTTGCATAATTGATGGTGCGGTGGTAGTATTGTTGCCTCACAGCTATAGGTTTTCTGGTTTGATTCTTGGTTGGGGTGGCTTCTGTTTGGAGTCTGCATCTCCTGCCTGTGTTTGTGTGGATTTGCTCTGGTGCCCTGCCATTTTACAAAGATGTGTCTGCAGTTTTAATCCCTCGTCTCTGCTGAAAATTATTTTTGTTCTGTCCGCAGTAAAATTGACAGGCATTTGAATTTCAGACTTCAGGTTTCTGAATGTTTAATTCCTTGTATAATTGATGGTGCAGTGATAGTATTGTTACCTCACAACTATAGGTTTTCTGGTTTGATTCTTGGTTGGGGTGGCTTCTGTCTGCATCTCCTCCCTGTATTTGTGTGGATTTGCTCTGGTGCCCTGCCATTTTACAAAGACGTGTCTGCAGTATTAATCCCTCGTCTCTGCTGAAAATTGTTTTGTTCTGTCCGCAGTAAAATTGACCGGCATTTGAATTTCAGACTTCAGGTTTCTGAATGTTTAATTCCTTGCATAATTGATGGTGCAGTGATAGTATTGTTGCCTCACAGCTATAGGTTTTCTGGTTTGATTCTTGGTTGGGGTGGCTTCTGTCTGCATCTCCTCCCTGTATTTGTGTGGATTTGCTCTGGTGCCCTGCCATTTTACAAAGACGTGTCTGCAGTATTAATCCCTCGTCTCTGCTGAAAATTGTTTTGTTCTGTCCGCAGTAAAATTGACAGGCATTTGAATTTCAGACTTCAGGTTTCTGAATGTTTAATTCCTTGCATAATTGATGGTGCGGTGGTAGTATTGTTGCCTCACAGCTATAGGTTTTCTGGTTTGATTCTTGGTTGGGGTGGCTTCTGTGTGGAGTGTGCATCTCCTGCCTGTGTTTGTGTGGATTTGCTCTGGTGCCCTGCCATTTTACAAAGATGTGTCTGCAGTTTTAATTCCTGCGTCTCTGCTGAAAATTGTTTTTGTTCTGTCCGCAATAAAATTGACCGGCATTTGAATTTCCAACTTCATGTTCTTCAGAATACATAGTAGCACAACCTTTTTTTTTTAGCAATTTTCCAAGTTTATAAGATGAATATTTTAAATTTGTCCCTATTTTTGGGACTGTATTCCCCCATTATTGGCTTTGTCCAGGTTTTTGTGCTAAGGTTGACAGCTATGGCAAGAACTGAATTGACTGAATATGTTTGAGGGCTGTATTCCCTCATTAATGGGTTTGTCCAGGTGTTTTGTACTAAGAGGTTGACAGCTATGATGAGAACTGAATTCACTAAATGATAGCCATTTAAGTTTCAGTCTTCCTCTTTTTTACAAAGCAGCTGATGTGGCGTAGTGGTATGTTACTCTGACTGTTTTTTGCTCAGGGACCTTGGCAGTAAAATATATGGTGGCAACACAACATTTTATTCTAGCAACTTTCCAAGATTATACAAGCAATGTTTAATGTGTCCCTGTTTTGGGCTTTTGACCCCCAATACATTTTGGCTTTTCCAGTTTTCTTGAGCTGCAGTTGAGATGCAGTTGAGTATTGAGTAGATTTTACAAGGAACTGAGAGCTGCAGGGAATAGAAGTTTAGTGCTTTGCCAAGTTAATACTATAGCACAACAGGCTGTGTACTTGCTTTTGATGCAGAAGGTTGTGGGTTCTACTCCCACAAGGGGTAGATGCTGCCGTATTGAGAATGTTTTCCTTGGTGAAGATACTAACTATGAGTTCGTTATCAGTTTGCCATCCATTTCCTCTTGCAATATTATTACTAGCTTATCATTTTTTAATGTAATATAGACAATTTATTCCTGGGGCAACAGACACTTTATTTTCGATGAAACCATGAAATATAAAGGTGATTGCTAGCAGCAACCACTTCATTAGTTACAGATTTCTTTAATGTGGAATTATTTAGATGACTGACTTTAGAGATTGTGCATATTTACTGATAATGGACTGTAGAATTGTACATATTTACTGATAAAGGTGGACTGTAGAATTGTGCATATTTACTGATAATGGTGGACTGTGGAATTGTGCATATTTGCTGATAATGGTGGACTGTGGAATTGTGCATATTTACTAATAATGGTGGACTGTGGAATTGTGTATATTTACTAATAATGGTGGACTGTGGAAGTCTGAGTAGACTTTTTTATGATAAATGTTCTCAACTGGGCAGTTTTGCCATTATGGGTGCATATGGTTTGTTTCATTGCTTACTGGAAAAAATGTTCAAAACAAATTTAAAACATCCTGTAACAAGTGTACTGTATTGTACAAGGAATATAATTTTAGTACAATGAGGAAGGTGTATCAAAGAGCACATGTATGTTTCATATGCAAGGAGCCTATGATTGAAAACAGCCCAAAATTAATCTTTATCTGCCACTGGCAAAATGTATTTTCTTTGAATGTGGGTTTCAATGCTGTTTCAATGAATGTGAGTTTCAAGGGCAGAGAAGTTTTAATGCTAAGTTTTCATTGTGAGACTGCATTGCTTTGTTTAACAGATGACTTGGTGTTTGTGCTGTAAAATACAAAATAAAACTTTCAAATGAAGTCCAACTCATCATAGAAGTAAAGCAGTATGCACATTAGTGTTTATGGTAAATGGAGTGAAATAGCCAAGTATAATGGTTCATTGGAATGGCTGCAGACGCTCCATTCAACCATTATTTTGTCAGGGGGGAAGGGCAGCAAACTCAGACAGGCCCAGCTGAACTATACCTCCCAACTGTCCAGATTTTCAAAGAATGAATAGATTTTTGCTTCTTATTTTGGTTTGTTCATAAAATTTGTAGTTTTAATTCCTAAATGATTTGCCAGAAGTCACTCTAAGTTTCAGACTTCATAACCTTCAGAAAATGCATGTTAAAGTAAGAGCTGTTCTATCAACTGTCTCAATTTATACAAGAGCAATTTTAGTACTGTTTATATGTGCCCCCAATATATTTGGCCTTGTTCAGATTTACTGCATTAACAGGTTGAGAGGTACATGCAAATAAATTGCTTTATAGAATTAGGCGTAGCCAACCTCTCAACTGTCCCCAATTTTTGGCTCAAAATGTTGCTCTTCCCCGTAATAATCCCTCCGGAAAATAGCAATTTTGGAAGAAAACATGGAGGGTTTACAATTAAGAAATAACTGTAATAATCAAAGTTATAGATTACTTGAAATGCATGTAGATTCTTTTATATTTTGTCAGCTGCTCAAGGTAGCAGTACTAATATTAAAGTGTCCCTTCTTTGACAGGTAGCAGCTGTATTGTGTGTCTATTTTATATTTTTGCATCACGTTTTTGTCCATTTTCATAAAATTGTGTTTTTGGCAAATTAGTGACATCACTAAAGACTGAAGTTAGAAAATGACAGACATTTGAGTTTCAGATTTTATACCCTTCAGAAAATTCATACTAATGCAAGACCTATTCTATTATCTTTCTAAGTTTATTAGAGCAATATTTAAAAATTGTCCTTATTGTTGGGCCTTTGTCCCACTTCTGTGTATGGCTTTGTCCAGATTTCTTGCTCTTGAGGTTGAGAGGTATGACAAATGTGTCAGGGCCATCACAGTCAGCCAGTGAGATTTCAAATTGTGACATGCTTGTTGCACCCCACTCCCCATGTAGTGACTCTGGATGTGTCCAAGCAAGGCAAGGAGTAGTTGTATCTACCTTGGATGGGGAGGACACACTGCATAAGTACTACAGTGGCTTTTCATCTGTCCTTGATTTTGCAGAATGGTCTGGTTTCTGTCATATTTTTGTACTGTTGATTTATGCTTATTACTCAAAGTGCCTGTTGCTCTGTGCTTTTAAGTAGCAATGCTTTAATGACCATAAGGTAAGCTTGTCTGAGATCGTAAGATGCAAGTAAGCTTTAATAAGCATACTGTTAAAGAATTGCCAACATTGAAAGCCTTTCTGTTGTTGCCATGCAGAGAATACTTGACTAGATAATGTATAAGCCTTGGGTATTAAAGGACAGGATTCCATTATTTTAAAAAGCTCATTACACTTGTTGGAGACTTCCAGTCATCTCTACAGACTTTACCCGTAAACTAAACAGAATGCCAATCATGTGTGGTCCATAACCTGTACAGTAATCCTTTAAGCAATGTATCTTGAGCTTGTTTCTTGTTTGCTTTTCATTTTTTACTTTTATCATGTTTTCCCCATGAAACAAGTTGTCAGGCAGCAGGTCTTTTTGGATAAGAAACATTTTTACAAGTGAGGGCATCACATAGATTTCTACTTTCAGCATGTTACTTGGTACTTTAATAAAGCTGAATATATTATAATTAGGACTGCAGTGCAAGGAGAAGTGGTTTGAGTTGAGTGCTTCTGGTTTTCTTATACTTGATTTTGACTGGCATTCCAGTAATGTATTTAAAAGTAATTTATTTTTTCATGCCTCACAACCTTTTGTTTCCATCTAGATATTAAGTAAGCTGTCATGCAGCCAATGCATTGAAATATTTTTATTCTTCTACACTTATTTTTGTCTTGATTGGACTTTCATAATAATGGTTTGCCACCCAGGGCAGCGTATTTAATTAAAGTTAGTTTTTTGTGGTTTTGTGCATAGCTCCTCCCCTTTCTGGTTGACCACACCCCCCTTGACCCCACCCATTCAGCTGTCTCCTGCAGCCCCCCTGTGATTTGAAGTCACCAGCCGCCACTGTCTTACAGCATACAGTATCTTTATGTATTTATTTAGCATAAACAATATTTTTGTGAAAAACACACATTTAACATGAACGATTAAGGAACCAACATTAAGGACAAGTTGCATTTTTTTATTGCACACCACATACAATTTTACTAACAAAATGACAAAACTATCATGAATTTAAATATAACGTCCTCATACAATTATAAAAATTGATGTAAGATCTCTGTCATAATATTTATTTTTCAGCTTTTCACATGATTTGGTCATCATCTTTTGTTCATAGTCTGCAACTGATTTACCAATAATTATTTTCATTTTATAAGTTTAAAAGTAGCTGAAGTTAGATGGTTAAATACCTAAACAACTTTGCACATGAACTGTGATCTTATTTTGTCATTACATATGAAATGTTCATTAAGTACTAACATCTCTAGGCTGCGTGCTGCTGATGTTAGTGTCAAGACATAACTCTTCAGATCCTTGTAATTACAAATATTGTACATTTCACTAGCAAATAAATATGCCAGTCTTGGGTATAGAATATCTATTTACATAGCTGTCAGGCGGCAGCAGCAAGATTAGCATATGCTAATTAGTGTTGCTACACCAACGTCTGTGCTGACTTCACTAGGGTACAAGCAAATATTGCCCAAACCAGACACCCAGGGATTTGAACTGCTGCAGTGCACCTGTTTTATTTTCTGATTACTATTGAGAATGCTCATTTATTTATTTATGTATTTGGGGGGGGGTGCGGTGGGTTGGCTTTGGATATTTCATGGGATATTTTTATTTGAGTTAACAACAAGCTCATGTTGAAGTAACTATTGAGAGAGCTGTGATATTTCCTCTTCTCGTTAAGTTTGTATTCTGTTTGGTGAGTTATTAGCTCCGTATATGACAATCTGATTTTTGCAGAAAAATAAGTAAAATGTTGGAAAGGTCAGCAGGTAGTTTGTTAACAAATAAAAAGAAAATAATATGAGATAACACAGATCCTTCTAGGACTCCTTTAATAAATGGGATGGAGTGGATAGAAATGTTTCCTATTTGGACATTAACTTATATCTTGTGCAGGAAGTGTCTAACTATTGTACTGCAATGGAACTTTTTTCTCCCCTAAGAAAAGAGTATACAATGAATGAATGGTCAGCTAGATTGAAGGACTTTGTTAGGTTGATTATATGGACTCCTGTTAATAGGCCCTGGCCCATTTTCTGAAGAATATAATCTGTCAAGGTGTAAAGGTCAATCATGGTTCTTACAACCAACTAGAAGCCATGCTTATGCAAGGAAAGAAAGAAAGAATTTGGCAGAACTGGATGTATTCTGATAGTTGGCTGTATATGAGTTTGTCAAGTCATTCACCAAGAGTTGGTAATATGGAATTGGTCTGAAGTCATTTGGGCTGGATGGCTTGGTAATTTTATGCATAGGCTTAATTGGTGCAGTTTTCTATTATTTAGAAATGACGTTTTTTAATGAGGCAGATGTTGTAAAGGTGTATGATGAATAAAAGGAAATGGTCTTGGCATGTTATGGTGAACTGTGATTTAACCCCATCAGCCTTCTGAGTTTGAGCAGCTAGGAAAGAGGAAATAACTGAAGAAAATTTATTGAGGAATCAAGCAAGGATAAAGTCCCAGATGTAGTTCTTGTCACGTCTTGATTTAGTAAATCATTATGAAGAATGATTCCTGTCATTTAATTTATTAGGTTCCACAATGTTTTTTGGTTATTGCAGAATCTGATTTGAATTTTTTTTGTTGGGCATTTGCTTTTTGTTTGCTAAATATCTGAATAGACAGAAGTGTTCGTATTTTTATAGGGAAGCTTTTTTTTTTCATTAAGCCTAGGCTTCATCTCTTACTTTGTAATGTGCTTTTAGTTTTCTTGTAAGCCACTGGCTTTGTACATTTTTTTCATAGTATGACCACTTTAGGGAAGCATTTGCTCTTTAAAGAGAATAAACAGTTTATAACCTAAGTAGCAACTTTATCTGGGCCTTGCTGACCCTGTTGATTTGGGATAGTTCATTTTCCAAGGCTTTGTTTTTCACTGAAGCCCCACTGCTTGTTACTGGATATGCGAGTGAAGCTCAAAACAACAAACCTATATGATCATTGATGTCCTGTCATGATAAAATGACCTGAAAAAAGCAAAAAATCAAAGTTACATTTTTTTTCTGCTTTCCTCATCTCTGAGCCTGTGTGATATCCAGTTTGGCATATGCACACACACACACACACACACACACACACACACACACACACACACACACACACACACACACACACATATTTTTATCTATCTGTCTATATTTATATATGTTTTTTATCAGGGTAGTTAACTCGTCAGTACTGACCCTTTTCATGCTCTGCTCAGGTTTTATCTCTCTCTCTCTCTCTCTCTTTATATATATATATATATATATATATATATATATATATATATATATATATATATATATATATATATATATATACACACACACACACATATATATATATATATATATATATATATATATATATATATACATGCACGTGTGTATGTAAATATATATATATATATACATATATATATATATATATATATATATATATGTATGTGTATGTAAATATATATATATATATATACATATATATATAGAGAGAGAGAGACATAGCTAATGAAAGGTCAAACTGTAAAAACACAGGGGGGAAAAGCATCAGTCTAAACAGATGGAAACAAACAATAGCAACAATAAAAAGTATGTTATGAAAGGGGACAAGCCCCCTGCATCCCCAACACATCTTGCTACTTATATATATATATATATATATATATATATATATATATATATATATATATATATATATATATCCAGGATCGCACGGCAGCAGGGAAAGGGCAAATTCCTACTCTCCATTGTATCAAAATCTCATGCAAACAAAAGCCAATACAAAGAGAATGTAGTCCCTTAAGTTGGCAAAAGAACACTAAATCAACTGATGCCAAAAGTCTTTTCTTTGCTTTTCATGTTTGGCAACCTTGGGAATGTCACTGTTTGGACAAGTGATCTTCCAAGGATTTAGATATTTGGGGTTGAATAATTATATTTCAATTAAATGAGAGAATTATTCATAATGAAGCATTTCTTTTATTCTGTTCTTGACTGAAGGTAATGAATGCAGAAAGTGGACTTTTATTTTAATTATTTAGTGAAAAGGGATATTGGGCAACAGCCACTGATACTGGGAGGAAGAATGCTAAGATATAAGATGGACTAAGGGTTATTTGGATTGTTTTATCTTTGAAAAAAAGCAACATGCACTTTAGAATGCATATTTGTTCCCTGGTCTTTCTCCGAGCCTCATCAGACCCAGGTACAACTAAACTAACACTTCTTCAAAGATAAAGGCAAATTAGTATAAATATACCTTTCCAGAAACATATTCAGAAGAAAAATCTATGAGCACATATTTTCCCTCTCATATGAGCTCATATGTAATAAATTACTGATGGAAGACTAAAAATATTTTGGCAATCAGATATAGATAATGGAGTGTTTGAGAACATGTCAATATGATTAAAATTGTAGATCAAAGGGGTGCTGTCTAAACTTATTTACAATATTTTCTTGGTGCTATGAATAAAACAAAATATGTTACTTCATATTAAAATCTACCAGAAATTATACATCAACAACTCAGGGTAAGGCCAAGGATTTGTGCAAAGGTAATAAGCAATATATGACAATGTTAAATAAAAGAGGTCAAAGGAGAGATGGCCACATGAGTCTATTGTCTAGGAGTATCAGTAGTTGTTGAGCAGTAAAGACAGATTTAGTGGCTCATTATATGAGAAACTAAAGTACAAGAAGCTATGTAGGCCTTCAGAAGTACGAAAATGATTTACTTAACAAAGGTATTAAATTAATGTTATGACACCTTAGAAGCAACAGAATTTGATGCCTTCTGAAATGTGTTATTATTAAAGAAAAAGGCTTTTGTCTTTTGATTTTCTAACACTTAATTGATTCAGTTTCTCATTTAATTTTACATGATAAAGATATAACGTTTTAAAGCACCAAGGTAGTCTCTTCATCGATATTATTTTCTGTAACAGGCATTAGTTTTAGTGTTACAAACCAAAGTAGTTTAAATGCTACATATTTATTTTTAAATAAGGCGATCCATTATTGATTTTTTCTGCAAAAGAAGATGATGATAGCCATGTTCAGAGAACATACTATTTACCCATATTATGATAATACTTTTCTCCTCTGCAGCTGATTTTTTTTTTGTTAAAAGATCAGGAACTTGATTACTTCTGATCTTTGCTTTATTTTTATCCTTCAGAGTCTGAAGTATTTTAACAGAGATGGAGACAGCATATGGCAAGATTACATAACACCGGTATAGTGAGAGCAAACATCCTCAATCATCCTGATCCTGCTACACCCAACAGTAAAATCCAACCTGCACCCCATATATCGAGATGATATAACCATTGGAGTAGAATTTACCTACTCAGTACATGTCAATGCCAAAATACTGAATTGAATGTGGTAGACAGCTACCTCCAGACAAATTAGAGAGATTCAATAACATTTGATGCCAAAACTTCCCAAGGCGACATTGAGTCTCCTGAGTCCAGCCAAATCCCTTGGGTACAACAGTCATCTGAATGCTGGAGCCTGCTTGCAATACTAGGTCAAACATAAAGGTGGAGTTGCATGGCCTTGAAGCCAACCAGAGTAAGATCTGCACCTGTAGGGCAGACTAGTGAATGCAGTCATACTGGCCAGTCCAACTGTCATCCTTGCTTCCATTCATCCTATCTGGGAAGAAGGATATAGATTTGTTAAAATGCCTCAGGGAATCAAAACTAAAAAAAATATATATATAATTATAATAACCAACTGGACCTGATGAAACTGAGGAATCCTTAAGGTTTTCACTTGAAGAGGTTACAGACATGCCCCTACCTCAATCCCAAAGCCTTCAGTACAGATCATCCCGTATGGGAAATTAGGCATTGAAGAAAGTCTGTTTTTTTACAATGCACTACGTGCAGTACATTGTTCTACATATATGTTGAGGTTCTACCTCACTGAGAAGCCCTATCATTTCCTGGGCTTTGCCACTGATTCAGCCTTATACATTGGTGAGCATCACCAATGTGCAGCACCAAAGTATTTTGCCAAGGTAACATTGTTTCTCCTTTTGAAACTGGGTGCAGGATTCTGCCAGCCCACATTACCACATGCTTAATAGGGATTAGTAGAGCCCTATCTTTTGGACTGGGCAAGTAATAACTATTCAGTATGGTATTCTATTTTGGAGTCCATCCTCTAGATTCCCCTAGCATTGGCATATATACTAGAGCCCAACTATGCTAGAAGACTAAAGTATTTATATTTTACTGGTACTCTATATAATAATAAAAATAATACTCTTAAATGTTTGTACCTTGCTCTTTCTCCACATTACCAAGAATTGCAACATAGCACTCAAATATTTATTGTTTTCTTTGTACTTAAAACATCACCTAAGCATTATAAAGCAGAATCTAAAAATATCCTGTCAGAACATTTTTCTACAAAATGTCCAGTCATTTCAGATACAGAGCTTTATTATATTGGTAAAGATCACAGATAATTATATGGTGACAAGCTACAAAATTCAACCATATTCACTTTCTGTAAGTTGCATGTTCATAAGATAAGGCTGAGCTGTGCGGAATTCTTAATGGTGAAATAGTAGAGTTTAACAGTGTTAAATATATTAGTTACATCTGAGTGCTGCAGTTTTATTCTAGGATTGTTTTGCTAAGAAATGTGTAAAATCAGAAACACAATATCTAAACCAAAACCTCTTCTGATGAATGCATCATAATATATATATATATATATATATATATATATATATATATATATATATACACATATATATCTATATATATATATATATATATATATATATATATATACATACATACATACATACATAGATATACATATACATAAAGGTATATATGCATATATGTATATATGTCCCCTTAAGGACATGCATGTGTTTCAGCATAGTGGCTTTTTAATAGACAGTGAAAAAGTACATCACAATTCCTTGCAATACGCCTCACTCTAAAAACTGTAGTAATCTGTCTTATCCTGTTTTTGGGCTCTTTAGTATAGCGCACATGAAGAGTGAAGCCATGCTGCAAAACTCTTGGTTTATGAAAATCCTTGTGTCCATCACAAGTGAGGTATAAACAAGGTCCAAATCAAAAAGTTAAAAGTCCTGCCAGCAAAGCATATAGAAGCAATCCTAAAATATCCTGGAATAACAGAGTATTACCTGTGAAAAACAATACTGCAAGTCTCTTCTGATAAAAATATTGCAAAATGTACTCAATCATCCATCTTTCCATTTGGTTCTATTTTTAATTGCTGTGTGATCTTTTTTGGATTTGGTTTGGATCTCATTTAGTACACAAGCCCTAAAGTAATTGATGTCAGTCTTTTCCTAAGCCATGTGTTTTAGGAAGGATCTGCACTCTTCCCTTCTGATGATCCCACTCCAACAAAATAAAAATATGTATTGTCTACACCTAGTGGAGTCTGGGTTACTGTCTTGAAAGCATTAGCAAAGAGATATGTCTCAGTGTGCATTGAAATGTTAGCATGCTGGAATACGTTAATGTCCCCCTGGGGAATAATTTGTGTATATTCAATAATTCCTTCATCAAGAGATGCGTGTACAGCCATGACACACACATTCTTTTGACAAGAGCATGCCAAGGAAATGAATACAAAGAATTATCGCTTTCGTTCTTTTACTTGTTAGAACTTTTTCAGAATAAGTTAATTAATTCAAAGTTCACAAATAAATACGAATCAAAATCACCTCATGACTTAAAATATCCAGTGGAAAAAAGTCAATAAAAAAAATCACTTATTAAGTCTTAAGGTTCCCTACAATTCCATGCAATTATTAATATATCAAGCAACCTTTACTTAAAAAAATGTATTATTTAATGTTAGTGACTTTATAAATATTAATAACAAATATATTACAACCTCTGAGCCATTAAAAAAACATTTTATATTAATATGTTTGTGATGCCCCTGAACTGGCCCAGTAATCAAGGAGCCTTGATCCTCACCACTGGCAACAGTGAGGGACGTACACAATGGGAGGATGGCACACAGTACACATACAGTAAAGTACAATTTCCCTTAAGAGCACACAGAGATCACAATCAGTCTGGGGATGGTTTCTCCCTCTTTCTCCAGAACTTCAGTAAGACTCCCCACTGGCACAGCTATAGAGTTGTATCCTTAGCCAGGGTTCCAAGCCAAGTCCTCCCAACACTTCCTCTGTCCAGCAAGTGCTTCATGTCCTTGCCCAAGTAGCTGATACACACACACACATACACCCACACACACACACACACACACACACACACACACACACACACACACACACACACACACACACACACATACACACTCACTTTGAGATTTGATTTATATACAAACACACACCTGGAAAGGGCTGGCACAGGTTAACTAGCTATGCATCCTCCTGCCCAGACCATAAGGTAGTTATTACTGGCACCAGAACCCCTTATCAGCTACTTTAAGGCCCTTCCCAAATGGTGACCAATCCTATGTGTAATGTTACTATTATCCAAATGGTAAGTGTGACCAAGAACAAGGCTATTTAGGAGTGGCCTGCACAGTGTCACCAAATACATATGCAAGTACTTTAAGAGCTTAAATATCTCTAAACAAACCAGCCACAAAGATGGGTTTAAATATATTTAATAATAAATAATAAAAGAACAAGGCAATACTCAATCAACACAGTTACTTCAGACTTCAGAATCAGAGGAAATATTTTAAAACAACATTGCAGGACAGTCTCAAATAAATACAGAAAGCATCTGAACTAATCCTTACTATATTCCTATCTATATCTAAAAGATACCATGCCCTAAATCTTACTTACAGGGCACACGCAGGCAGAAGTACTGATGATGAATGTTTCTAGGTCAAAGACAAAATACAAAATGCACACAGTCTCTCTCTGAGAGAGTTCTTAAATTACTATCAAATATTACTGATGGGTTAGCTTGGATGACATTAATCTTTGTCACCTGACCAGTTCCCAGGCTAAACAGAAACTTAACATCTCTGTGTTAGAAATACATATCTCTCAGATGTGCAGCTGCTGGGAAGCAATAAAACACTTTACATTTTAAACCTAGTAATTACTTTTCTTTCAGGATAATAGAATGAAACTTCTAGCTCTAGACAGGCTGTCTGCTTGCTGCATTAACTTTTATAGCGCATCTTAAAGCATTTAATTTCAACTTATTTTCTTGAAGTTTTGTAAGTTAATCTTCTATGTTCCAGAAGCATATGCTGTGGTTACATTCTTAAAGCTCAGTACATAACATACAGATCTGTATAAATCATATCAATATTTACAAATGACATAAAATTATTTACAAAATTCCAGATAGCTGGGCTGGCAGTCTCACAATGTTCATTAAACCCACGTTGCTTATCTGTTGATAATCTAATTTACCATTCCCTCTCCTTACATTCAAGATGTACATTATAATCCTCTTCAAATTCATTTAAACTTAAAGAACTAATAACAAAAAACTCAAACTTCTTGAAATCTTTATACACCACTGCGCATTTAATTAAAGAATTACTAAGATTCTCATTATTAATTGTTGTAGTATTCTTTTAGATAATTTTCTGATGGTCTTTCCTACATTATAACTGTTACAGGTTTCACACATTGCTATGGCACAATTCCTCTAGAGCTACAATCAAATCTACCACTCACCTAAATATATTGTTTCATCCCTTTAATGGTCACATTGGAAAAGTCACTAATGAATCTACAATATTTACAATTATTGCATTTATAAGTACTCATTGCAGAAAAAATATATTCCTTTTTCAAACCGGACCTTAATAAAATGGAGTTTATGTTATTACCACTTTTGTATATAAAAACTGGTCTTTCTCCCAAAACTCTTGTTAGATGTTTATTTCCCAAAATGATTTTCCCATTATCTAACATTATTTATTTTATGCGAAACATGTCTAAAGAAATTGGGAAAGGAAATGATCTACTATATGAAGTCTATTCAACAACTTTCACATTATATGCATTTTCTAAAAAGTGTGAAGTGTCTACTACACCTACTTGTGTCATGTTGTGATTTTGATTTATATATGAGAAGGTTGAATAAATTAACTTGTATTCTTTTCCTTGGCATGCTTTTTACAAAAGAACATGTGGTTTTACAAGAGTTTTAACATTGTTTATCACAGTGTAGTGATTATTTTGATGCATGTACACACACATACATGTATACACACACACACACACACACACACACACACACACACACACACACACACACACACACACACACACACATATGCATCCTATAAAAAATTATCGGACGTTCAAGTGGCACACTCCTGTGGGTGCTATTCCCAGCTAAACACCACCTCAGATGTCTCCTATAAAAAAGTGAGTGAGTGAGACTAATCCACTCCACAAAAAATAAATAAATGCCATGGCTTAGAGGATATAATTTCTGAGATATGTGTGAGTCTAATGATAGAACAAATTACTACCTGAAATGTTATAGAAATGGAAAAGAGGGAGACATTATTTTCTCTATTTAGAAAGAAATTGTATGTTCACACAACACAAGCATTGCAATACATCAGTCTGTAAATTTCTGTTATATTTTATTTGTGAAAAGTTTGTTTCTTGGCTTCTCCTTAGTGTCATTAATACATTAAATATTTTGGGTGTAACTACATTGTACACTAGCAGCCATCAAATAAAGACAAAAATTAAATGGGACTAATAAGCTGAAAGTAAAGTTATACTTGCCCTTATACCAAAGAGCTGCATTCTGAAAGAACTTGAGCAAGGAGTAGAACCCTACACCAGTTACTCCAGGCCTAAGTCCAAATCTTAGAGCTCTGCCAGTCACCATTCAGTGTGCGTTGATGGGATTGCTGGAGTCCTATCCCTGAGTCATGCATAATCCTGAAACATCAGTGTGCCCTTTGAAATGAATGAGTTGTGTTGCCAAAGCAACAGCTCCAACTGTATATAAAAGATGGCAGTGTCACACTACCTGGTGGGGTACGCATACAGCTGGCACTGTACTACACATTCTAAGTGCCATGGGGGAGGAAAAAGATCACCAGCATGCATGGATGGGTGGTGTGCAGGCTATCCTTAACATTTCCTTGGGGATGACTCACAAAAGCCTGTAATTTAAATGTAGATTGAATTCCCTGTCTAACTAGTGGCCCTGCATGCCTGCATCATGCCACGGAATGGGAGAATGCCGCCATGACAAGCTATGGTGACTATCATGTCTGCATTACCCCCATCCATTCTATATGTGCAGCTGCTCTGCAGAATGGTGTCATGACTATTCAGTTCACATGTATGGCAGATCTTGTAAAGCAGGCAGGCTCTCTGCTTGAAAAAATAAAACAGATCTTCCATACAGATGGAGCTATGGAGATGACAACCTCATCTGGACTCAGAGGTCTCATTACATTCTCAGGTAAGTTTACCCTACATTTCACCCACTTTTCAGTGGGTTCTGCTCTTTGCCCAGCTATTCAAATCAGTTTTGAGTGGGTGCTGCCATTTGTTTCTTTGTTGTATTACTTTTTTTTCTAAATTTGAAGCTATGGCTATTATTTGAAATGGTTACCAGCTTGCACTGCTTTTCAAGTGATGCTGGATTTATTAGTGTTACTCATACCTCTCAACTGTTTAGATTTTTGCAGAATGTCCAGATTTTAACTCATATTTTCAGTCCCTTTCTCATAAAATTGTAGTTTTCTGGCAAATCATTGACAAATCATTGAGGACTGAAGTCAGAAAATACTGGCAGACATTTGATTTTCAGATTTTATCCTCCAGAAAATTCATGCTAATGTAAAATATGTTATTCTAGCAACTTTCTAAGTTTGTAAGAGCAATATTTAAAAAGTATCTCTATTTTTGGGCCTTTGCCCCCCCCCCCCCATTATTTCTGACTTTGTCAAGATTTCTTCTTGCTTTAAGAGGTTGAGAGGTATGGTGTTGCTGCATTTTTTTTCCTGTGTTTCTAGTCTCTTCAAATTTACAGTAAACAAACCAGTTTTGCTTAAGTGTGTGAGTCATCTAGAGCTTGTTGTAGTTAGACCTATTGAGAGTGGGGGTGATTGCTGCAGTGCTGGGAAGACAGACAGGACTGGTTGAAGCTATAGCTGTTTTTCTGTTATTTTCCATGTTTATTTTATATTTTATATTGCAGATAGCTGTGCTTAGTGCAGCAGGTTTGCCACATCCACTTCATAGACACAGGTGCTTTTGATTGTAACCATGTCTAATATTACCAAGTCAACCCAGTCTAATCAATAATTAGATTCCTGCTACGTATAGATGCAACTAGATTCTGATAACCACATTATATGTATAGCCAGTCCCCTAGCATCTTAAAAGTACATCATTTATTTATTTATTTACATTTATTTACCGGGAGATCTACTGGGCCAGGGTGAGCCTGTTTTCAGTAGAGGCCTGGGGGACAAATCTCCAAAAACAAACAACATGATAAAGCCACAGAATCAAAATACAGAAATCAAACAGCGATGTTACAGAACACTACATTACAGAACAGTTGATACAATAAAACAGATAATACTAGTTATACAGATGTTAGATCTTAAGTATGCAAGCCAAACAAGGATACAATTGATGACATGGGATAATAACAAATGTGTGAACAGTACAGTATTGCAGTTTTGCAGTAGACAGGGAAAGATGGAGAGCAACAGATTAAAGATTCTGAAAGTAAGGTATAGTCTTAGAGCTATTACTATATAGGATCAAGAATGAACAGAAGACATGGTAGGCAACTGATGTAGTAGATTATGTGCGGCTGGGTGGCACATGTTGGACTTAGTAAGGTGGAAGCAATGAATGTATCTATGAGAAGTCGGACCCATAAGTGAGATGGGGAGGAAAAGTAGGAAGGCTAGGAATACTGTTTTTTGTAGTCAGGGCTGGTACATGTACATAGCCAATGGGAGAACAGATGCTCTTTCAGCAAAGTCTTAAAGCATTCAGCGTTGCTAGTAGACCTAATTGAAGGAAGGAGAGCATTCCATAGTTTTGCTATAGCATATGGGTAATGCATTTGACTGGCGGAAAGGTTAGGTTTTGCTACATTAAGGAACATCTGATTGACTGATCGTAGAGGTCTGTTTGGGTAATAAATGGTGAACAGAGAGGAGAGGGCAAGACTACTAGAAGGTTTATAGATTAGCTTATGAGCTGTGGTTAATTGCAGGTATGTTCGATGTTGGGGAAGTTCTAGACAGTTTAGACATTGGAGTGATACACAGTGGTGGGAGGAGTGTTTGGCACTGGTTACAAATTTTGTGATTTTATTGTAGCACGAGTCCAGTATGGATTTAAGAGAGAATTGTATATTAGCAAGGAGAGGTGCACCATAGAACAAGGATGGAAGAAGAAAGGAAGAGCCAAGGGATATGGATCATTGCAGCCTCAGGCGGCATTAGATTGAAAAACTTAGCTCACAGCCTCTAGAAATCACTCAGCAGTATAGTGAATGAACTTATTTCACAGCTACTGTGCATAACTTCACACTACATAGTAACGCAGCCGCATATATACACAAGGTATGCATTTAAATAGGCACATGAATATAACTGCACTATAATTCTCTTAACTGATAACTACCTCGGTAGACCACAAATCTCTTTTATTTAAACCCTGCAACCATCTGTAAAGCAATCAAGTTATACTTCACAGCAGACAATATCTAAAAGAGTGTAGCAACTGCCTTATGCTCAAACATAATGAACTCCTTCTAGATGCAAATAACTGTTTGAGAGAGGTCCAACTATTTAAGAGATAGAAACCTCCCTCTCCCAAAAAGCAAATACTGTGAGCATTGCACTATCACAACACATGCTGTGCACTCAACCCTGACACAAATGATACTGTAAAGTAATCCTTACCTAAACTTCTGAGACTTCTAAGGATTATGTCTCAGGAAAAATTTAAATCAAACATCACAGCAATTAATATCTCACCTTTATCAAACAGCCACCATGAGACAAACAGTCTCAACTTCAGTATGCCAGACCACTCCAGAAACAAAAAAAAATGTTAGTGATAGGTGACTCCATAGTGATACACACACAGATTCTCCACTCAGTAGGCTGGATGAAGATAGGGTGACAATGAGGTGTCTTTTATGTGCCAGGATCTTAGACAAACCAAGGGCCTTTAAGTGCCTTGCATCAGACAATTATAAGACAGAACATGGTAGTTGTACATATGTGGTGAATGACTTGGGGAAAAAAGACCCTGAAGAAGATGCAGAGATGCATGTCCAAGCTCTCTTTCTCTCTCTACAAGTTACAAATGCAAGCAAGACCCTGATACTGAGCAGGATCCTCCTTTCTGTACAAATAATGCTTAGGTACAAAGAAAAGATGTTAGGCTTCAACAACTGGCTAAAAAATTCTAAGGGGATCCAGCACGTGTCAGCATAGAATGAGCTACTTCTTAGTCCTACTTGTTTTGCAAAGGATAATCTGCTCCTGTTGTACAAAGTCTTCCGCATAATGGTTAAAGCCTTTGCTGCCTCCATAATACTGTTTTTAAGCAAAGCTCAATTTAATGAGCATTACAATATAGCAAATGTATAAATAATAAAACAGGTTCAAATTAAAGTGGCACTGCTCAATGTCAGTGAAACTTGGGTTAAATACCCAGAAAGTACTCTTTCCATACTTTGGTTTAGCGCATAACATGACTACAGACCCAATGGTGCCTCTGGTGGTATATCCATATTTGTCAAAGAACATATCTCCTGTAGATGATCTCCCAAAAAAACACAAATAGAAGTTATTGAGCTCCAAATCACATTAAACATTATAAACTATCAGTTTATTACCTGATATAACTTCCTTGACCACTGAAGTCCATGTAAAGTTTCAAAATGTCATGGCTGAACTCCACATAAATAAGAACTCCATCATTCCGAAAGACTTTAATTAACCATCAATTGTCCAAAGTACGTACATCACCAATGTAGGACATACTCAGAAGTTTGTAGACATAATAAATAAAAATTCTATGGAGCAGATTGTTAGTCGCACAACTAGAGGACAAAATATTCTTGATCTGGTGCTTATAAATGTATTATCATCATGTCCAACTCATCTTGTAAATCCCTTTCTGTTTAAGTAAGATCATTAGCTATAAACCTTTGCCATCAAACTATCTAACCGCCCTAAAAGCAATAGATCAAAATTCAAAGACTTCATGTGCAATATCATCTCATTTCTATGAGGAATTCTCAGAATTGACTAATAACAACATCACCCCAGACATTGTCTGAGCAGATAGATTCACCAAAGATTTGTATGCCTATGTAAATAAATGTGCAGAATTGGCAGTCTCATCCTGATCCAAATGGCAAATTTAAAAGCAAACTATCTGGATGGTCTACCAACATAAAAAAACAATCTACACTAAAAGGAAAAAGCAATTAGATTACACAACAGATCTAAGGACCTCCCCTGCATTGTCAAGGAAATATGAGGAATTTGACTAGAAATTATATGAAAAAAGACTATTAGATGCATTAAGGGATCCTATGAGCAGAGGCTGGCTTTTGAAGCAAAGGGCAATTACAAATCCTCCTGTATTTAGGCCAGAAAACTAAAATGCAACACTCAAAAATGTACAGAATGACAAAACTTACTCTGACCAAGTGGACATTGCCAATATCCTAGGGAGTAAATTCAGTGCAAATTTCACTCCACAGCTAACTATCCCAAGCCTCTCAGCCCTCCACCATTATTAAAGAACATGTGCTGAAAGTGTTATCCAAGACTAAGTACACATCTTCCGTGGGACCAGATAACATACCCACCTATCTGATAAGTAGTACCAAATATGCCCTGGCAGAACCGCTAAATAAGTTATTTAGCCTGAGACTGGCTACAGGCTCATTTCTGGGCATATGGCATATAGCACTGGTGATGCCACTCCGTAAAGGTGGTCCTATTACTGACCTCAGAAACCATAGCCCATCAGCTTGATGTGTCTCATTCGTAAGGCCATGGAAAATGTAACACACTTGATTAGTTTCAACATCAACAATAAATCCACTACAATTAGATTTTGTAAGAGGTATAGCCTGTCTAATGTAACTGGTTTATAATCTTGAGAAGGTAACACATGATGTTGACAGTGGTCAAACTATACATACAGCTTACTTTAATTTGGTCAAGTCATTTGACATCATTCTCCTTATTAGCATAATTAACAAACTAAATATGGTACAAATTGATTCTTATGTGGTAAGATGGATAGCAAGTTGGAAAAAAGAACCATCAAAGTGCCAGAGGCAGCATCAGAGGACATGAAGTTGACCAGTGACGTCCTGCAGGACTCAGTGCAGGGGCTGCTTTTGTCTAGTATTTACTTTTCTGACCTACGGACTAAAAAAACTAGGCCTATGTCTAACCATGTTTGCAGAATTCTGCTAACTGGTTATCATCGTCAAATCCTCCTCTATTACAGAAGCCTTCCATCAGGAATATACACTTATGAATGCCTAGTATGGTCAAAATGGACTTAAATGCTAAAAATGCAAGTTTGGTGCATTTGGCAGACAAACTATCCCCAGCATATAGCACTAACAATACTATAGTTCAAAATTAAAATGTATTTATAGACCTGAGAACCTGGGCTGCTAATTCCTCTTTATTGATCAGCATGTAGCAAAAGCTTCCAGGAAATCCTTCTACTTGGCAAAGGTAATATCAAGGGAATACCATCTAGATAAAAAGAGGTGATTGTTCCCTTGCATTCAGCATTGATCAGACCAAGTATAGAATACAGTGCTCCCTTGGGACCAGACATATCAAACAGTAGAAAAGATACCAGACATTATTAACAGAGAGGATTACAGGCTTTAAAATCTCTAAACTACTAAAAAAGACTGAAAAAATGTCCTCCTTTCTGTTTCTTATAGAGTCCTCAGGGGATACCGATGCATTACCTTCCAAGCAATCAGCGACACAGTAGATTTCATTATCTCTTGTACCTTCACAAATGAAACAGTCCCACAAATACCAGATAACGTGATCTAAACCTGCATCAGCATAGATTCATAGATTGCTACTAGGCTAATGACCCAGGTGGCCTTTCTAAGCCTCGCCAAGTTTCACATAAGAATAAAGATGTCCTGTATCCAAATAGGAAATTGAGGGCCAGGCATATGCTATAAGCTACCTCTGTCCGTAAGGGACATGGGTGCCAGGCCCAGTGTAAATTTCCATATCCACTGGTCAAGGTTGTACTTAAAATGGGTAATAGACAAACTTAGCTTTACATATATGGGAAGCCTGTTCCATGGGAGGGGCAGTCTCTGGGACACATATCTGTCTCTCCAACATGTTCTGTTTAAGTCACAGAAAAAAATTCAAGTCCCTAGACTTTGTATTTCTGGTACACTTTGACTTACGAATATGTACAAAATTCATAAATGTGGGGTTTGCCAATGCCTTTTAAGCCAGGCATAGATCACCCCTCTCCTATAGGAGACTGAGTAGAGGGAAAGGGCTTTAAGGTGCTCTGCATAAAGCAGGTTTGTTACACATTGTATTATGATATAGAAGATGAATAAAACAAGGTGGAGAGACATATTCATTACTCAGCGTATCCCTCACCTCTGAAATAGATCTCCCTTGCAGATAATGCAGTGCAATATGCTATCATCCTTCAAACAAGACCTGGATAATTGGATGGTTATTCATAAATTCACCTCAGGCATGACTGGCATAGCCCTCCTTGGGAAGAGAGGTTTTGTCTAGGGTAGAAAATGATAAGGTATAATGATCAAGACTTAAAGTTCCCATGATTTATGTGATTCCTGTAAAGAGATTCATTAGCATATTATGTTATAGAGACTCATTACCTGCACTTAACATAGTAAGACTGTCACCCATTCAGTACCTTGGCATTGCAAATCACTTAATTTCACATACCACATCCTCAGGATGTTGTCATTCACAGTATGGCTGGAAAGTACAGATCACAGTAATGAAATCAGGATGGTGGAGGCTCTCAGCATTTTGGAACTTGATCCCTAACAGAAGCTACATGAAATCTCCAGTTGACTCCATCATATTTTATTCAAGATACTTTTCTAGAAAATGCTGATCTGTTTCAGAGATTTTTGTCTGTATTGACAGAGAATATTTGAATGTCTGCATAGCCATTAGGTTGTTAAACATATACATATGGCATGTGGCCTGACTGACAAGCTCAATGGCCATCAAGCTTGTGTCATTATTTTACCTTAGAATCAGAAGGGCTTATCATGATGAGAAGCCCTATCTTGGAAGGTTTCAGCATTACACTAATCTTTTTGATTCAGAGACTTATATACCTCTAAAGTTTTTCCCTAATGGGGGCCTCCACATACAGAGAGAGATCTCATAGGCAAAGCTACATGCTATTGGAGCAGTCTGGGACATTGGCTAATACTAACATATCTGATCTCCCCTGGAAATGTTCAAGGGTTCTGAATTACATTGCCAAGTGATCCAGAGAATCACTCTGCCAAGTACAATTCTACACTAAGATGGAAAAGTGAACACTTTAAAAAAATGTTAGTCACTCATTCATTCATATGGGATTACTAAGACCAACAAAGCCATTAGGATGAGGGTTCTTCATAGGTTCATAGATTCATAGGTAGATACTAGGCTATCGGCCCAAGGGCCTAAGTAAACCTAGCCAACAAGGTACCTTGGCTTACACCACCTAAGAAAGTTAATTTCCTGTGCCCCTGTCTAATGAGTGCCAGGTAGAGGGGAACAATGAGCTCTTTTTTTCCTGGATGAGAACCCTTTTGTGATGAGGTGTGCCACATAGAAGGATTTCCTGACTACAGTGGTGATGTGATTATCAAAGGAGAGACTACTGTCTACCTGGGTCCCAAGGTCTCTTATCACACATTTGGCGTTAAGTAGACTGCCATTTATGTGGTAGTTTATGGGTACAGAGTTTTACCAAAGGGGATGACAATGCACTTTTTGGCATTGAGCTTGAGGCCATGCCCCTGACACCAGGCATCTGTCTCAGTGAGACCCTTCTGTAGGATGTCCACATCATTTGGGGACTCGACTATAGCTCCTAGTTTGCAGTCATCTGCGAACTTCATTAGCCAGAGGCCTTCTGTGTTAGCCTGTACTTTAGAGAAGTAGATACCAAACAGGAGAGGTCCCAAGACTGAACTCTGTGGTACTCCACTTGTCACTGGTTTGAAGTTAGATTTGGAGTCCGCAACTTTTACAGTGTGGATTCTGTCAGTGAGCCAGTTGGCAACCCTTCTTGTGACATAGGGATTTATACCTAGTTTAGTGAGATTAGCTGTAATTCCAGAATGGGGGATGGTATTGAAAGCATTGGCGAGGTCAAGATAGGCTGAGTGAACCACCTTACCCTCGTCGACGACTTTGGTTACTGCCTCAAAGAAATCGATCAGGTTCAGAAGGATATGATCTGCCTTTCACAAACCCGAACTGGGTGGGGTCCAGAGTTCAGAGGTTACCAATGTCTTTGTTTATGAGTTCCATGAAGATACATTCCATGGCCTTGCAGACCAGGCCAGTTAGGCTAATAGGGAAATAGTTCCCAGGATCAGTGTTGGCTCCCCCTTTGTGGAGTGGGATAACTGCTGCTGTGCGCCATTCAGTGGGCACAAAGCCTGATGTGAGACTATGATTGAAAAGTTGTTTAGGTGGGGAGCCAGTTCATTCTGAAGTTTGTGTAAAATGCAGCCTGGGATGTTGTCCAGTCCCATGGATGCTATGTTTTTGGTTTTAGAGAGTGCAGATTTTACCTGCATTGATGTGATTACAGGGACTCTGCATTCTTTCTGTATAGATATGGGCCCTTTAGGGGGAGAGAGGGAGGTTAAGTTAGCACTGAACCTATCTGCCAGGATGTTGTCAATATCAGTTGGTTCTGTAATTTTCATGCCTTTGTGCTGTAACTCAGAGCAGGTCTGGGTGTTGCCATGGAGATTCTTAACATAGCTATAGAATGCTTTGTGGATGCCCTTAGAATCAGTGGTGATTTTGTTTTCGTAGCTAGCTTTGGAGGATCTTATAAGGGCTCTCAGCTTCTTACTGAGGCTGACCAGGGAGCTCCTCCACTCATGGGATTTTACTCTCTTTTGCTACAGTTTCTTCCTTCTGCTGTAGAGTTTGTTTATGGCAGGGGACCACCAGATTAGCTTCCTTTTTTGGAGGATAGTGTCTTGGTTCTGACTGGGATAGCACGATCCATGCACTCGTGTAATTGCTTATAGAGTGCATTTGTGCAGGATTCAACAGTCGTAACTGTATTGTCCATCTGCATGGGTGTAATGAAGTTCACCACTTCTGTCTTAAGAAGTATGAATTTGGCTTTGGAAATTTTTTTTTACTGTGGTTTCTTTAATGGTTGGTGGGGGCGGGATGTGGATATCTAGGGTGATTAGCTTATTTTCGGATCTGACCGATGAGGAGTTGACTTCAGGTGTGGAACACTGGTCACTCATGTTGGTAATGACTAGGTCTAGGATATTGTTGCTCCTGGAGGGGGTGTGGGTAAGTTGATCCAGGGCCTTGGAATTTATGAATTCCAGAAAGCGTTGAGCGAAGGAGTTGGTACATGAGTAGTTTTCCCAGTTAATGGTGGTGTAGTTGAAATCGCCTATTATTAGGGTGTTTGGTTGAACCCAAATATTTTCCAGTATATCAAGAAAAGAGAAGTTGGAATCTTGAGGCAAGGTGGGGGATCTGTAGCAAGCTACAATTTGGATTGCAGTTTTGCCCAGAGTTAGTTGCACTTGGATAACCTTGGATGCATTATGCTGCACAACTACCCTTGAAGTGTGGGTATCCTTAATGAATATGGACACACCTCCACCTTTGGTGTTCAGGTCCAAGTTAGATGGCTGAAAAGTGTGGTATGAGTTATAGCCTAGTAATGCAGGGGTGCACTCTACAGCCTTGAACCAGGTCTCAGTCACTGCACAGATATTGATGTTCTCCATTTAAGGAGTGCCTCGATTGAGTGCATTTTGAGGGTTAGACTTCTAGCATTGAGTAGCATTACCCTCAGTTTTTCCTTGCCTGTTCCTGTTATGGTGGTGAATTTGTCATCTGAACCTTGCCTATAAAAGGCACTATATAAGACCCTTAGCCAGTATCCAGAATCCCAGGGGCGACAGGTGCAGGCCATCTCTGGCAAAGCATCATGGTCTGTCGACCATGTTGTCCCAGGCAGACAGACACTGGATCCCCTTAGAATGACACCAGAAGCTTAGCCAATTGTTAAAGTCAATCATTTTGTCCTTGTACTGCGGTATCATTCTGGCAATGGCAGGATGCTACTCAGGGCTAGAGTCATACCTGCCTGGGCTACAAGATCGGAGAGCTCTTCCATGTCTCTTTTCATGTAGTCCAGGCAGGTACATCTCTGGTTGTTCACACCAACATGAACAATGACAGAGTCATATTTGTACTTGTGTAGTGACTTGAGTGTGTGGGTTATGTGGCAGATCCTAGCACTTGACAGGCAGTTGACAGTAACCTTCTCCTTGTTTAGCCTGGTGAGTGGGACATCAGTGTGCCTGACTATAAAGTCACCTATGATTAGTGTGTTGGGTACATTGTCATTGTTTTGCCTTATGGGCTATGGTTTATTGGCACACTGAGTCTGTGGGCTATGTGTCATTTGGATTGTGTTGGGAGGTGGAGGTTGCTTGCATTTCTGCTTTGGAGGTCTCTGTTTCTTGAGCAGATTATTATTAAGAGCCTCTGTGAATATTTTTGTGTTTCTATGTGTGGATTTTGGTGGTGTAGGTTTAGTGGGACTATGGGTTTACCTTTATATGTGCATTTTGCACATGGGCAAACAGCAGATGTTCGAAAGGACATTTGCAAAGTTTGCAAACTTTGAACGTAAAATGCTTTGAATGTGCAATGAGAGAATGCAAAGTGACATTCGCTCATTGCAGATTCAGCATTTTGGGGAAGATTGAACTATAGTCGGGATCGGAAAACGGACCCTTTCCCCACTGTAGTGCGATCTCAGAGTTAGTATATTAAAGTAGGGTGGGTGTGGGGTGCAGGGGGGCTTGCCCCCTGTATTTCACTTCATTAAACTTCATATTCGACTTTTATGTTCAAAAATCAGCTAATCTGCTTTTTGATTTGCTGATTTTCGAACATTGGGAACTGTCGCGGTTTTGTGTTTCATGCATATGATTCACTTATATGAGCAATCGCACGAGTGATTTTTCACATATGTAAAGGTAAACTGGGACTATGTGATAAGTGTGGTGTGGTGCAAGTGTTTACCTTCTCCTCTTGACTGTTAAGTTCAGTCTTGGTTGGCGAGGGCTTTACCTCAAGTTTGGCTAGATAAGTGCATCTCTCACAGGTTGTGGTGTTGCGTGGTAGGAGGAGAGGGTTGTCTGTGTACATGAGGCAATTGCTACATTGCCCCAAGATGCCCAGATTCATCAGAAAGACAGGAGAGAACATTGGGAGCTAACCCTTGGACATGCCTGAATAAAAAACTACTTTCCTCTAGACAAGTGAGGAAAGTATAAGAGCTGTTTTTTTCCTAAGCAAGTAAGGAAAGTAACTAAAAAACTGTTTTCCTCTAGGTAAAGAGGAAGGTTGAGTGCTGTAGTAATTTGTAGCTTATTTAGTGCTAACAACAAGTCCTGAACAAGTGCTGAGCACGAATAAGCAAATTCAAGTGCTAAAATTAAGAATCTGTACCTGGATCTTGTGGTTGATAGGCTACTGATAAGCTAGAATGCTTCCCTCCAACACAAAAAAAGCTTGGGAGGGGGGGGGGCTCAGAAGCTTACAAACAATCCTGGATACAGCAAATCTGTATCTGAACTAGATTAGTTACAGGAAAAGTGTGAAACAAGCGCAAATGCGGGCCTTTAAACCAGAAAGTTGAAAGAGATAGAAAAACTGCCCACACGGCCAATAAACTACAATTTCTGGGCCAGAAACCACTCAAGGTAGATAGGCTACCTAGTGCTTATCACTCCCACTGATAAGCTAGAAGGCTTCCCTCCAACAAAGAAAGGCATTGGGGGCTCAGAAGCTTACAAACAGTCCTAGTTACATCAAATCTGTATCTGGACTAGACTAGTTACAGGAAAGGCAGGAAACAAGCTTAGAAATTTTTTTTTGGAAACTGGAAAGGGAGAAAGGAGAAACAGAAGATAATTCAAAATGAAGGACCTAAGTGGCTTGACCTTCACAAAAGTCTTCTCTGCATTAGGTAGAATGGGTTAGTGACACTAGACTGGAATAGAGCTGGGATATAGCTGAACAGATGGGACTGGTAGGAGTGTCTGAAGTCAAAATATGATCTCAGTGTACTCGGTTGAGTGAGCAAATGAGATAGACCCAGGAGGAGTGTTCAAACAAAAATATAAAGGAGGGGCAGGCAATTCGAAAGCCACCAAGATTACTACCAGAACAAGAACAGGAAGGGTGGGAGGGAAACTAACTGCAGAGACAGAGAGAGACCACAGTATTCTATGAAACAATTAAATAGAAAAATAAATAACTACAGAAAGACACAGACCACAATATTCAATGAAACAATTAGAAAAATAAAATGCAGTCCAATCTTTAACACTGCAAGTTTGTACTTAACTCAGCTAGCAATGCAGTTGATTGTAGCTATGTAGCAGAAGCCAAACAACTCATATATTCAGTGTATTTATAGATATGGATCTGTGTGTGCATGCATATCTATTAGGAATATGAGTAAGACTGCTAGAATGTGTGTGTGTGTGTGTGTGTGTGTGTGTGTGTGTGTGTGTGTGTGTGTGTGTGTGTGTGTGTGTGTGTGTGTGTGTGTGTGTGTGTGTGCGCGTGTGTGTGCGTGTGTGTGTGTGTACATCCTTGTGTCTTCAAGAGTGTTTGCACTAGCGTGGGTTAAGTAGGGAATTACAAATCTGGTGTTGTGTTTGTGTGTGCATACTTGAGTATACATGTATGCCTAGGTGGTTTCAGAATGGTAAGTACCAACGGGATGCCATGATTGGATATGTGGGTGCACATGTGTATGTGTATGTTTGTGTGTGTGTGTGTGTGTGTGTGTGTGTGTGTGTGTGTGTGTGTGTGTGTGTGTGTGTGTGTGTGTGTGTGTTTGCATCTGCCTAGCTGGTCATAGTACTAGATACAGGTCATGCAGGGGCAGCTCGTGGCATCGGGCTGCCGGACTGCAGCCCCCTCAAAATAAAAAATTAGAAAACAAAATTTTTTAAACTTCGTAGACGCGCAGTAGTCCCGACTACTGTCGGTCTATGCTCATGCTCAAGGCAGTCCGGCAGTCCCCATAGAGGGACACAAGGAGACGTCTGTGCACAGACTCGCTGGGATTATGTGTCGGGTCCGGACTGCAGCAGCAGCCAGAACAGTCTCGTCGTCGGGAGGGAGCTTTACTTGGGATCTTGTCGGGAAGGAGCTTTCTTGGGATCTCACGGGTCTTTGTGAGTATTGTGCAGGCAGGATATGGTATGGAGAACAGACAGGTAAGTATATGGTGCGTTTTACTTTATACTGTGTGTGTTAGCTGGATATATTATGGTGCTTTTGTACTAGATTGACGTTATGGATATATTAGTGTGTGTATGGTGCTTTTGTACTAGATTGACGTTATGGATATATTGTAGTGTGTGTGTGTGTGTGTGTGTGTGTGTGTGTGTGTGTGAATGCCCCAGGTGCTCATGGTGTTGTGGTAGGGAATACCTCAGGCTTGAACCCTGTACCCTGTATGCAGGTGTTAAAGACTTGAGTTCCCTACCCACCAGCATTTGTAAAAAAAATTGCAGATTTTTGCCTCATACTTGATCTGATCTGTTCCTCATAATATCTGTGGTTTTTAAATGTTGCAATGCTTGATATTTGATGGTGTAGTAGTAGCATTGTTGCCTCACAGCTGCAGGTTCTCAGGTTTGATTCTTGGCTGGGGTTCCTTCTTTGTGAGGTCTGTTATCTTCTCCCTGTGTTTGTGTGGGTTTGCTTTTATTTGATGTTGCACTGGTAGCATTGTTGCCTCACAGCTGCAGGTTCTCAGGTTTGATTCTTGGCTGGGGTTCCTTCTTTGTGGGGTCCATATCTTCTCCCTGTGTTTGTGTGGGTTTGCTTTTGTGTCCTCCCATGTTACAAAGACATGTCTGCATTATTTCTTCCTGGGCCTCTGCTGAAAGTTGTTTTTTTGTTCCAAGTCAGACTGTCCTGATTAACAAATGTTAAATAAAATTGACAGGCATTTGAATTTCAGACTTCAGGTTTCTGAATGTTTAATTCCTTGCAGATTTGATGGTGCAGTGGTAGTATTGTTGCCTCACAGCTGTAGGTTTTCTGCTTTGATTCTTGGTTGGGGTACCTTCTGTGTGGAGTCTGCATCTCCTCCCTGTGTTTGTGTGGATTTGCTCTGGTGCCCTGCCATTTTACAAAGACGTGTCTGCAGTATTAATCCCTGCGTCTCTGCTGAAAATTGTTTTTGTTTTGTCCGCAGTAAAATTGACAGGCATTTGAATTTCAGACTTCAGGTTTCTGAATGTTTAATTACTTGCAGATTTGATAGTGCAGTGGTAATATTGTTGCTTCACAGCTGCAGGTTTTCTGGTTTGATTCTTGGTTGGGGTGGCTTCTGTGTGGAGTCTGCATCTCCTGTGGATTTGCTCTGGTGCCCTGTCATTTCACAAAGACGTGTCTGCAGTATTAATCCCTGCGTCTCTGCTGAAAACTGGTTTTGTTCTGTTAGCAGTAAAATTGACCGGCATTTGAATTTCAAACTTCATGTTCTTCAGAATACATGGTAGCACAACCTTTTTTTCTAGCAATTTTCTAAGTTTATAAGATGAATATTTTAAATTTGTCCCTATTTTTGGGACTGTATTCCCCCATTATTGGCTTTGTCCAGGTTTTTGTGCTAAGGTTGACAGCTATGGCAAGAACTGAATTCACTGAATATGTTTGAGGGCTGTATTCCCTCATTACTGGGTTTGTCCAGGTGTTTTGTACTAAGAGGTTGACAGCTATGGTGAGAACTGAATTCACTAAATGATAGCCATTTAAGTTTCAGTCTTCCTCTCTTTTACAAAGCAGCTGATGTGGCATAGTGGTATGTTGACTGTTTTTTGCTCAGGGACCTTGGCAGTAAAATGTATGGTGGCAACACAACATTTTATTCTAGCAACTTTCCAAGATTATACAAGCAATGTTTAATGTGTCCCTGGTTTTTGGGCGTTTGACCCCCCCCCCAATACATTTTGGCTTTTTCTAGTTTCCTTGAGCTGCGCAGTTGAGATGCAGTTGAGTATTGAGTAGATTTTACAAGGAGCTGAGAGCTGCAGGGGAATAGAAGTTTAGTGCTTTGCCTAGTTAATACTATAGCACAACAGGTTGTGTACTTGCTTTTGATGCAGAAGGCTGTGGGTTCTACTCCCACAAGGGGTGGATGCTGCCGTACTGAGAATGTTCTCCTTGGTGAAGATACTAGCTATGAGTCTGTTATCAGTTTGCCATCCATTTCCTCTTGCAATATTATTACTAGCTTATCATTTTTTAATGTAATATAGGCAATTTATTCCTGAGGGGGCAACAGACACTTTATTTTTCGATGAAACCATGAAATATAAAGGTGATTGCTAGCAGCAACCGCTTCATTAGTTACAGATTTCTTTAATGTGGAATTATTTAGATGTCTTACTTCAGAGATTGTGCATATTTACTGATAAATACACACCAACCAGGTGGCCAGATACATGCTCACTTCCATTCAGCAACAAGATCCTGTTTCTGCATCTCATCCGCCCCCTCCTTAGCTGCAGGGCATTTAAAAAGAAAGTCTGCAATCAGGTGTCTGGGCCTCATGAAATGCAGTAGTGAATCAGGTCTAATTTTTGTAGTGTACCCTGCCCCTCTTTCCTCAGATTTTACTTTGCAGGAAAAAGAAACATCTTTTTTTTTCTTTTCAAACTGTAGCAAACTGTTTCCTACAGATGTGGCAGGCAGTTGCTATTTTTTATACTATGCATGGAGCACTACAGCACTAAGATTTTAGTAAAAAAAAAAAAAAAAAAAGATACATGTTTTTCTTTTAAACTGTAGCAAACTGCTTAACAGGTAAGCAGTTGCTACAGTTTATACCCCATGGGGAGTGCTACAGTGCTCAGATTTTAATCACAAAAGAGAGAGAGTAAGAGTTAAACATTTTTTTTCCCTTTACACCTTAGTAAAGTGCTTGCTACAAATGCAACAAGCAGTTGCTATACCCACCACACAGAGAGTGCTACAACACTCAGGAATGACTGCAAATGTAATACCAGCTTTTAAAAGCTGGTATGCAGTAAAATTGATCAGAATCAGTCTTGGATAGCTGATCACATATTCATTGTATGACAGTCATGAAGATACTCTGCTCAGGTGTGGCATTTCAACCCATCCATAGCTCTCAACCTCTTAGGGCAAGATATCTGGACAAAACCTAAACTTATAGGAGGACAAATGTCCAAAAGTAGGAGCAGATATTTAATATCACTCTTATAGCCTTAGAAAGTTACTAGAATGACAGATTTTGTACTAGCATACATTGAGTCTGAAACTCAAATGTATGTCATTATTTAGTGACTTCAATCCTCAGTGATTTGCCAGAAAAAAAAACACATATTTTACAAGGGCTATACCAAAAATATGAGGCAGAAATCTCTACAATTGAGAGGTATAAAAGTAATTTTTTGTAACTGGTTCTCCAGGTCATACATTCCTATCCATGATCATAGGAACCTGCGGCAACCATTGATGTCTAGGGAGCAGGTGGTGATGGTCACCCTGGGCTGCTATGTTGGACACATCTGTCCTACTATGGTATTCTGTGACTGAGAGGTGGGTTGCAGAGGAGCAGTGTGAATGTGGAAGAAGAGTATTCTATTCCTGCCACTTTTCCCATGCCAAACAGTGCCATTTTGGCCAGACACTGTGTCATGCTGTGGCAGTCATCATTAGGCTCCAATACTTCCCCAACATCAGACATGCCGACATGCATCATAGGGTACCCAGACACTAATGTACCTATGAAAAAAGACAGTTACCCCCCCCCCCAAGTGTATCAATACTACATTGTGACACCACAGATTGCAGTGAGGCTACAGCTGAAAGAACAGAATGACAAGAAAGACTGTAGGCCACGTACCTTGTGCAGACTAATGTGGCAATGTAGGACCTGAAGACCTGAACTGCTTGTAAGAATGAAATTACCATATTCATAGGCTCTAGTTCTAGATCCAGCATGATACACTACATGATGGAAATATGTAAAGGAATACCCACTTGTGGCATCATTCACTGATAACCATGGTCGTAGATGAAGTTTTTTGACAATGTCAAGTCCTCCATTGGGTTTGAGGGAGTGGTCATGAACCTCACATAGAGATGCCAGGAACTCCTCTGTGTCTGTTAGAAAAGACTTTGCAAACAGACCTGGATCCATGGCCAGACACTTCTGTACAAGGGGTTTTGCCTTGTTACAGGCCTGATAGATCATGCTGAAGACTGAATGGTGTACTTGTTCTAGTGATTTGTTCTGGACACCAACAGTGTTTAAAGGTCCCACCAGACATGTTCACAGAAAAAACATTCACTCTTGTCCTTAAGCAGAATCCACCTGCTGTGTTCACAAAGGGACTGCAAGGAGATCACCGTCTCTGTCACGGAGAACTTCTCCATTCTCAGCCTCTCCATTGGAGCTAACCAGCTCTACAACTATTAGGACATACATATGCCTAAGCTGCTTGTCTATGATATCTGCCACACCCTCTGTACAGCACCCTACCACATGGTCCATAAGTAGTATAGACTGTGCAACACCTGTCTCAAATAATGTCTGTTATGAAGCAGCAGTCTATAGCAGATTGTTGGTTTGCCCCTAATACACCACACAATGCTTCATGTACTCATTAAACCTGCAGTTTGAATCTGACTTGGTAATTGCATCCTGATTTGTTCTAAAAGCAATGTACCTAAAATGTCACATGTATGGCATCCACTATGCATGTGGATGGTTACAGCCATGTTCACCTGTACCCTATGTGTCTACTATGGTGTGAAATTGTAGCCTCTGTTACCTATGTACCTTGTGTGCCTTTTGATGACTCCCTCCATATGACACTTGCTGTCATTCAAAAAACAAATATGTTGTCAAAATGGCCATTGTCTTTCGTGTACTCCCTAGCCTTTGCAGGTATTCAACACAACATGAGGTTGAGAACCACTGCAAACAACCCTGAGTATGATGACAATACCTGTGATAGCCCATAGGTAGACTTGTGCATATACATGTCAGTTTGACCTCAACACTACCACCACCACAGGCTAGGATTGCATAATTCAGATGTATTACCCATAATTGCCATAGGGTTCCCTCTACCCCAACAAAACAAAGAACCTCATTTTAGGAATTACACCCCTCCCCAACAAGTACTAAAGACAGAGAGTTGCAGTTGTACTTTCCATCCCCAGACATCAACAGAGAGAACTTTTTTTCAAAAGTACTTCATCCCCAAAACACCACAACAGCAACATTCTACAAAATATGTCCACTCCCAGATAGAAGCATGCTGAAAGACACTATTCCACCCTTTATAAGCAAACTAGGGACAAACATTTTGAAAGGGTCTTCCTCTTGACCACACCATCAACTGGAAGAAACTTTATTAAATTCGGAGTCTCCCCCTCCAGATATCTATTCAAAATAGTTTGAAATATCCTTACTTTCAGACAATAAACAGAGAAACAAATATTATTAAACAATACAAACCTCCAACCCGGTCCATGGCCTCCATGGAAGGCCTATATGCCAAACCTTTTGGAAACCTACCTTAGATTGTTATGAATAAAGCACTTTGGCAGTACACTTTGTAGCCTAATAACAACCTATTCTGTGTCCTCTACCCACAGTCAGCAGACCTTTTTTGACAATACCCTCCTACAACTCTAGTAGCATTACTAGTACAGCAGCTGCACTCCAACATATGCAGGTAATATCCAATGAACACTTATCTAAACTGTTGTAGATATTTATGTCCTAAACAAGTCTTTCTTCTTTACTCCACTTCTTTTGATAGAAAGTAACACATTTTATAGTGTTATGAGCATTGCAATGGCTGCAGTGTGTTTATCATGCTGTCCTGAGGTTGATAGAATAGAAAGTTTGCCAATGAGATAACTATGGGTAAAAGTCTGTGAATCACATTTTTTATATAATGTGCTGTCAGCCACTATGAAGCTTGTATGAGAATGCACTCCTGCATGAAATGCCATGAAGTGCATTGATCATGTGTGGATACCTAACTGAAATCAATGAGAATGTGGATATATTAAGCATCTGTTGTTGTCCCTGGAGGCACTAAAGAGCACCAATGGAATGAGATGTGGTTTCTAAATGCTCCACAAAAGCTTACCATCAAGTCAATTAAATCCATGCACCATCCTATCATGCCATGTACTTTTTGGTGGCATTGCAACCTGTCACACTGCCTTAGTGCCTGTTGTTGCATGTCATATGACAGCAGCTGCTTGTATCAAGGCAGATATTCTTCAATATACCTCTGAACTTTGAGAGTACTGAGGGTGACAGGGCTTCCCAGTGGTATTCCGAAGAGTCACAAATATTTCTGTACTTAACGTACAGAGCCCACTGGGAGCACCTATTGGAAACATAAGTTCCCCAGTACAAGGTGGATATTTGGTACTGCCTTGTCAGGGTGGTGAGTGGTTCAACAGGTATCACCCAGTCAGGGACAAAGTATGGGCACCACCACAGTGAAATAAAGAAGTATCACCTTAACCTTCTTTGCCAGTGAGAAGAAAGGGGAAGGAAAAGTGATGCTGAGTTCTATAAGTACACCTGATGAGCGCATATCAGTGTATTGTAATAACTTCCAGGCCATATTCCTTTCCAATGTGTTTTCATTATCTGCTCAGGCACTGAAAACACATTTGAAAGGCATATGGCCGTCTCCCCAGATACAGGAGTAGTAAGTAAGTATGTGTAATGTTTACCAGCATATAGATATGATAGCAACAGATCTATATGAAATTATCTTGTGGGTATTAATGTCACCCACAACCAGGAGAATGACACACCTCCAAGTACATTTGCACTGTACAAACAGACCATCGTGGTGGCCCCCAAACACAACCTGTGGCTATGGGAGAAGCCATCACTATCCAGGTAGGGATTATATGTCTGCCACATCTTGTCTTTCTAACATGCCATATGCCAAGTTCTTACTGCCCACTTCTGGAAATTGCTATGTCCACAGACAAAGCCCTAACATTCCTACCAAGTGCACTGGATGGATTGCCTAGCATATTGCATCAACTGGCGCATCCAGGTCCCCTTCCAGTTCCTCCTATACATAACACACCTGGGGCATGGTACCTTTCTGAACACTCTGTCATGTACAACTGGCTGGAATATACAATACTACCAGAATGCCAAACACTGTTAGTTACCCATGTGTAGGTCATCCATTTTACCAGTATTGCTGGGTCCCACTCATATGGTCTACATGTTGCCCTGTGGTATCTGTATACCAGACCATGTTTGCCATGTCCTTTTTTGCCCCTTGACCATAAAACATTGGAGTACGGACATCTGGTACCAGCTTCCATAGCTCCAGCTTTCCTCCATTGCACCACTTGCACTGGCATACCACATGCACACAGGGGGAACAGCTAATATCTATGTCCTCCTGCTACCTTGTCTCCTCCTGCTTGCAATTCCAGCTTACCCTGTAGTCTGCCAGTTCAGAAATAACCTAATTGCCATTGCATACTGGATAACATTTTACTTCTCCAGGTATTTTTATGTCAGATAGTCTTACACAGACTTGAAACTATTTTCCTTGTTTTTCCTTGTTGTGTTTCTCTCTTACTCACAATCCTTCTGTTCTCTTTATTTAATGTTAGTTGTTTTATTTAATTTTTTTATTTATGTTACTGTTTTCTACCATGACAGCCACAACTATGAATATGGTACAGCAGCAGCAGTTATTTTACTCAAGGCCCTACCCTGCCATCTTCTTGGTTGCCAGGTGCCTCCAGGTCAATTCTTCAAAGCTGATTAGAGTCATTCAGTGGGGGAGGGTGATCTTTAGGGTTCTATTGTATAATACAGTAGTCTGTCTTGAGTGTAGGTGTTGTTGCACCTATTGGCAATGCCATTACTAGGTCATAATATGTTACATAGCAAGAATTAGAGGAGGTGGTGATGATGGTGGTGGTGGGGGACCAGTGATTTGACATCCTCATTGGCTGCCTGGAGAATAATATTGTGTAAATGGCAGAGTTTCACAACTGCATAGCCTTACCCACATACCAAAAGAGACTGGGCCCATTAGAGAGGGCAACAAAGGAGGGGACTGACATAAAGCTGAGTGCTGTCCTAGGTAGCAGGAAAGGGAGCCACCACCCAACCCTATACCTTGTCATGGTATTTCCCTACCCTGTATTTCACTCCCCTCCCCTCTTTAAGTCCAATCTTCCCAATCACCAGTTCCCTCTGTCTGTCTGTCTGTGTCACTCCTTTGTGAAAATGTTCTCCTTTTGTGTCAGCACTTCCCCTTCTGGTCTTTGTCTTTCTTCTTTATATGTCCTCCCCATAATTCAGTTCAGCATAGCTTATTGTTTGCTATGCATGATAGGAACAAATGTGAAATTCTTACCTGCATTAATTTTTTTTGCCACCTGTTATTAATAGCTTCTCACTCTGCCCAGAATTTCCCCTTAACTCCTCCCCCTCCATTCTTCATATAAAAGAACAAATGGACACGTTTCCCACAATGAAAACGTTTACCTCTGCTCTCCTATCCCATTATTTCCTTCTCCTTGTCTTTCTTTTTGTTACTCTGCTTGTTCTTCCCCCTTTCTGTCTGCTGCATATGCCCATTTCCTCCCCTGCAGAAGAGCAAAATTGGAAGGGACTTTTCTGCTAAGCACTTATTATGGCTCTAGGCATTTCTTTTAGCAGCACAACTATTCAAGTGTGGATGTGCATAGTCACGGGTGTACTATATACAGTCTTCTGAGATATATAGTTTAGGTAGCTGTCATCATGGTATGCTCTTCTTTACAGAGTTTGTGCGGTTCCTGCCACTCTCACACTAATTACCTCATATTACATTGTCATTTGTCTTCTGGTCTCATTGCACAACTTTGATGGTGCTAGCCAGCCGCAGCACAGCTATGCAGATGATATTTCTGAAACTCAGGGCATGTAAATCCATTTTAAAGCTTTAATGTCAATGAATAAAATGTGGCTAGACACTTTTAGAAAAGTAGCTTTCTGGAGATGGCCAATAGTGCATGCTTTGCGACAGTGTAACACAATTTCCAGCAATGCATAAAAAACATATACTGTTCTTAAGACGAGTTTAACAGCTGTAGATTTAAACTCGATTGCATTTCAGTTAGTCTTAGAGCAAATGTGAGACTCATGTCCCCATATACCTTTTATTGTTGTGCATCTTTAGTACATGGTTGCACACCGATACCACAGACACACACACACACACACACACACACACACACACACACACACACACACACACACACACACACACACACACACACACACACACACAAAGTTTTCCCCATCAGACGCACATACCATATAGGCTGAGACTTGTACAACACACACACTCAGTTTTCCCCATCAGAGGCAATACATACTGTATAGGCTGAGACTTGTACAACAAAATCATAATTCATTTGGAAAAACTCTGCCCACTTCCCACATATGGTGGATGCTGGAGTTTTTCAAGTTCCTTTAACACCTGTTTACAACAGATACATGATGTCAATGCAGGAAGCAAATTGTAATTTAGCCCTTGCAACTGATTAGTGAGATGGTAGTGATACAGGCTCTACAGTAAGATAAACAAAATGAGCTTTTTCTTCTTGCGTTCTCTATTTTCAGAAGAGGACACTATATAGATAAATATGTTTTGTCAATTCATCCTACAGATTAGTACCAGTATGCATAGTAGCATGTCTTGCTCCCTTTGGCATTGTGACAATGTGACTGTGATGTTAAGAAACAGGCAAAGGTTATCTCCAGATAAATCATCAGACTGATCTAATAATGAAAGAAATTCTGCCAGATAACCTTCATCTCTACAGGTAAACTCATTTGTTATTGTGTACTTGAGACTTTTAGTGGGGGAAAAAAGCCATTATACAAAGATAATATTGATGTTAAAACCATTTTGCACATACCTGGTTTATATAATGAACTGCCCAGGTGCATACATGTTTGTCTTTCTTTCTGTCTTTATTTATTTGTTTAGTTATTTTGTTTATTTATTTATTTTTAACTGAATTTTACTGAATTTTTCAAAAAGAAAAAAGTAGAATGAATGACGATTTGCAAAACGCACATACCAATTGGAATGAATGACCATTTGCAAAATGCACATACCAATCGGAATGAATGACCATTTGCAAAATGCACATATCAATTGGATCACAGACATGAATGAGTAAACATATCTATGCACAATGTATACACAGCCCAACACAAAAAACAAAAAAAAAAACAAATAATGTAAAGGCATAAATAATTACTAAAGGGAGAGAAAATCTGCAGAATACTCATACAAAGCTGAGTAAAAAATGCTTCCACTGCTTGGTGAGTGTATGTAGGGGGTCACAGTTCTTAAAAAAATACATACAATATATACCCTAAAAGTTGCCAAAGAAGATTGTCCATATGCCCATGAGGAATAGAAACCTTACATTTCATGAATCTAGCTCTTAACGGTTTCACTGCATTGGCCAAGACCCATGATATTTCACTGTGCATTCCATACGTAGAGTTAGTGTACAATCTAACTCCAAAAATCCAAAATTTCCAGTCCAAAGAGGGGGGTAGTTCAAAAATACACCCCTGATTCTAAGCCAGATAGACCCAATGAATTCTCATCATAAGGCAACCCCAAAACATGAAAATTATCAGTGCCTTCTTGATTACATCTCCAACATTTGCTGTCAGGCTTCAAACACATCTTCTGCTGCCTACAAGAGGTGTATACCCATCTAACCAGAAGCAGAAGTTAGTGGTTTTGATATCACAGCCATCTATCTCAGAAGGAGCTTCCCAAACCAGATTCCATTCATGGCAAAATATATCAACCTGTTCTTTTGATTTCTAGTGACTATGAATCAAAATTATTGAGGCTAATGCTTTAATACTCCATAAGTCAATGTATAACAGACCAATCTTGCCTCCATTAACCCTTTTTACATTTACCTTAAGGTAGGACTATTCTCATCCATTCAGTTGGGACAATCCTCCTGGTCCAAATAATCTCTCTCAGATGAAATGCAAATCACTGGACTTGGTTTGAAACATTGAACAAATATCTGACAAATGTTTCAAAGATAGTGGAGAGGGGATGTCCAGGATTTGCTCCACCTAAGAATACTTTTACTCACCCATCAGTATTGTGTTTCTTTGCTCGGAGTTGTCCAAATAAAGGGGTGATCCAAATCTGGGTGCTCCTGCCCCAGGTATCTCCTCTAAGTCTTGAGTTCTTCCAAAATAATTAACCTTCACCCATGTGTGAGGCATATCAAAAAATAATAACTCTTAAAAGCATCAGGGCTCTGGAGCTTAACAAAGCCTCCTCTCTGTGGCACAAAGAAGAACATTAAGTTGAGAAGCTGGCATACAGATGGAAAGATGAGGAACACCCGTCCTTCTGTAAAATGTAGTCACGTATGCAATAGACATTGGTGTTGCCCTTCCATTATTCCCTGATATCATGCCATCTATAAGTTTCTTAATTTGGGTCAAAAGGGGATGATCAGGAAGCAAAGGAAGATTTATAATCAACTATTAGAGAGGTGGGAAGAGCATAGTCTGGATTGATCTAGCCTTACCTGGTAGAGTCCAACAATTGCTAACTTATGTAAAACTTGCATAGTTTGGTCCAGTAATCAGCCATATTAGATTTCATTGTATCCCCCTCATTTGGGCCTAAGCACTAGGCCAAGATAAGTAGCACTGTGGCTTAGTACAATACCTTTACTATCAATTGTATGATCCTGCAGTCCACACCATAGACTGACTGATTTCTTTCAATTACAATGAAGGCCTGAGGACATCCCAGTGCGATGAAATGTTTCTAAAACCCTGCCAAAAATCAAGGGTAAATTGAAATTCAGAAGAATACAGTAATCTGCAAACAACAGGAAAGCCTAATAGGAGACTGATGAAAAATGAAAATGAAAATGGATAAGAAAACAGGGAGGCTTTTCATTTTCACAACTTGGCTGACCTCATTTTCAAAACAGGAAATACAATCATTTAGACCTGGGGGTGGGGGTGCATCTAAATTTATCTGCAAAATCAGTTTCCTGCACTCAGCTCTATTTTCCCACTGTCCTCTGCAAACATTTAATGGTATATTTTCAAAGTACCTAACTCAAAAAATAAAAAAAATAAAAACTTTACATTGTCACGAAGTTCTGAAAAAGGCATTATCCTTATTCTCCTTTTTGATGTCATATGTATGTTTATAAATCCTTCTGCCCAAATTACATTTAGTCTTCTCCATGTAGAATGCCTTACATGTATGGCAAACTGCTAAATAAACCAAACCTTTAGTATCACAGTTACCTTTAACAAAAACGACTTTTGTATCACAAAGGTTTTCCAAAATAATGTTTGCCTTATCGTAAATATATTGTCAGGATTTGCATTTCACACATTTTGTGGTTGAAGTGTCAGTTTCCCAACTGAAATTCTGATGGCCTCTAGTCATGTCACTCTCAAATATTGCTTTGATGTTTCTGTCTACTTATAAATAAACTGTGGCGTTTCTCCTAATGTGTTAATGATGTTGTCATCAATTTTAAAAATACCCCAGATGTCTCTCATAACTTTCTTAACCAATGTACCTACCTCATTATATTTAATGGCCATTGAATCAACCCTTCGCCTATACATTGTTCTTCTTTTTCTTTCGGCTGTTCCGGTTAGGGGTTGCCACAGCGGATCATCTGTTTCCATTTCTTCCTGTCCTCTGCATCTTGCTGTGTCACACCCCCCACCTGCATGTCCTCTCTCACCACATCCATAAACCTTCCCCCGGATTCTCAAAAGCTGCACAGAGTGCAAGATGAGTGCAGTAGCTCACGCAAGCAATATGTCTGCTGTGCATTCCAGGAACAGCTGGTAGGGGTGTGCACGACAGCTCCAGCACTAATCTTGCACAGACTAAGACCTGGTATGTAAATCACCTAATTTGCTGGTAAAATCCATGCAAATGAGGTGATATTGCAATCCAGGAAGCTTGCAATAGTCCGTGCAAGACAAGTGCAATCTGCAGAAATGCAGTCGGTTGGTAACCGAGTACATTTCTGCAAATTCCAAAAGGAACAGATATGCCACGGAAACCTTGTACCAGCAAGTAAGCCAAGCGTAGTCTTAACGGATTTTTATTTATAGCAAACGTTTTCGCCGCACCAAAGTGTGGCTTCCTCAGAGAAAAGTAATCAAACAATCAGATAAAGCACACGCCCCTTTTATACGAGTCAAAAGGGAAATGACAACATAAATTCCTAAGGAATAAATTAAAACTTAAACAAATAGGAACTTAAAACATAAGACATCTTCAACAGGAAGAATATACAGGTTATACTTCATGTATAATAATAACAAACTTAAAAGTGATAATGAGATGCTGCCGAAACATCAGCATGAAAATAAAATATTAAAAAGTTTATAAAAATTTAATAAAAATTTAATAACAAAATATGTGAATAAACAACATGAAGATAAATCTAATGGTGACTCAAAGTATGGAATGAGGTACATGTATAGCAACAAGGAATAAAGGAGGGGGGGGTGGGGGGGGAGAAGGAAGGAGGGAAGGAAAAATGTGTGTTTTTTTTTTTTATATAAGTGAGACTAGCAGGCCCCTATCACAAGGGATAATACACCAAAGGGACACTTAGTGATTGTGGTATACATGGTAAGAAATGAATAAGAAAATGTAGGGGGAGTCTGTATACATGAACCAGTGGTAGGAATGTACGAGGAAAGGTATTATCTCAGGTAGCTCCTCAGTTTAAGTACTGCTGAGATGTTACAGTTTTCATTTAGGCCCGGGTAGCTAAACAACAAGGTTTAGACCTTTTACATTTAATTGTGAAACATTATAGCCAGCATGTTTGTGCTCTTTTGAAGGAAATTGATGTTTTAGACAGGGAGATCAAAGCAGACCTGAATTTTGCTAGGTATAGGTTCGACACGACCGGAACAAAAACAAAATCAAATTACTTACAGTTAAATTAAAAAGGATTGGCAACAAAAAACAAAGACAATGTTAGGAAACAGGAGGCCAAATGAAACTGTAAATCAAATGCTACAAGCTGACTAAACACACAATCTGATCCCACATCATCAGATAAATGATCAGACTGATCTAATGTAGAAAGAATTTCACAACTAGTATCAAACGGACTTAAGTATTAGAAAAAGATTGTATATAAAACACTTTTACCAACGAATTTAAAAAATATAAACAAAGGTTTAAATATAAAAACACGATTTTTTTATACAATTTCAAAAACACATATACATTTTTGTTTCTTTTTCTATTTTTTTTTATTTTTTTTTATTTTTTTTTTTTTTTTTTTTTTTTTTTTAAAGAATTTTTTTTGATGAAAAAAAATCAAAAAGAGAACAAATTGCACAAAAAAATTGAAATTCCAAAAATAACACCAACAAAAATGCAAATACACCATTAAATGAATGACACAGACATGAATAAACATACATATTTATCAACTAACATACATGACACACACAACAAAAATACAAACAAACATCTCAAAACACATAAACAAAAAAAAAAAACAAAAAAAAAAAAATAAAGATAAAAAATTAATAAAGAAAAAAAGCTAGAGAAAAATGCTGAGTACCTAGTGTTAATAACCTAAAAATCCACCCTTACCTTCAAGTTCTTAAAAGGGTCTAAAAAGCGGACATCAATAATTCCCCTAAGGCAAGTAACATCCAAATAAGAGCCTCACATTATAATATTACTAAAGAATTAGTCTCACACATAGACGAACTATGTCACCAACCTGTCACCATAGTTAAACATATTATCACCATGATACTCGAAATAGAGTTAGTCCACAAAGTAACTCAAAAAATCCCAAAAGTCCAAAAAAAAGAGGGGGTAGTTCAAAATTCTCAAAAGATAAGACCAATGATACACCAAAATCATCAAATGAAATTCAAAATCATGAATACATCATTACATCCTCCTTCAAACTTACAAACTCATTTGCTGTCAGGCTTCAAACACATCTTCTGCTGCCTACAAGAGGTGTATACCCATCTAACCAGAAGTTCCATAAGGGTTTCACTATCACACCCATCTCCATCTATGACATATTCCCAAACCAAACTGGTTGACAGGATAAATATAAAATACCTGAACCTTTGATTATGTGTATGTATGAACTAATGGAATTTATAAGGTAGTTTTAATTTAAATAGTAATAATTCATAACATTTTTTACTGCTCCTTATAAATTTACTTTTATTTTCATTTATTACCATTCATTTCATTAATTCCTATTAATAGATCCAAATCAAAATACAAATCTTGAATTGAAAAAAATGAAATTGGTTTTGTTTTTTTTACAAAGATCAATTGATCAAACCTTGGACAATTTGGATTAAGAGAGAGGAAGAATACTTCCTGCAGATGTGTGTATTACTTTTCACAACTTCTATTTGCTTTGGGTGAAGAAATACCTTGCTTCTGTTAGTGATAGATCCAGCTCTGGGTTGTGTCTCCTCCTCTAAAATACCTTTTCTTCTTCTTCCATAAAAATTCAACACAAATAACTTGTAAAACAAAATAAAAATAACAAAAAAACTTAACACTCTAAAGCACAAAAAAAAAATCTTTCCTCTGAAAGAAGCAAAGAGCAACAAAGAAAGACAAAGAAGAACTCAAGATAAGAAGAGATGGAACATGTAGTAATCTGTGTACAATAGTCAATCTTATTCATGTATGTCATTCCACCAACCACAATAATTCCATTCCCATCTGTCAAAAATAATTGTGTCAAAGGAAGAGGTGAGGGATGAAGGAAAGATTTGAAGAATGTTAGTTATTTAGGTGGGAGAGCCTTAGCTGGTAGTCTGGAGTAGTCCCTATTTTATCCTCCTTACCAGGAGTTTGATAAAACTTCACTAGTGAGATTATAAGTGCCAATTGTAATCCCTCATAACATATCCATCACCATCCAATCTAGCACAGCACTGAAAGATGATACAAAGCTTTTAGTAGATATTACTCTTTACAATGATGTTACTGATGACTCAGTTATTTCCTCTGACTGACAAGTTTCAATTTTTTACATCAGTTGAGGACACACTTACAGTCTCAAATGTTTCTAAACCCTGCCAAAAATCAAGGGTAAATTGAAATTCAGAAGAATACAGTAATCTGCAAAACAACAGGAAAGCCTAATAGGAGACTGATGAAAATGAAAATGAAAATGGATAAGAAAACAGGGAGGCTTTTTCATTTTCACAACTTGGCTGACCTCATTTTCAAAACAGGAAATACAATCATTTAGACTGGGTGGGGGTGCATCTAAATTTATCTGCAAAATCAGTTTCCCTGCACTCAGCTCTATTTTCCCACTGTCCTCTGCAAACATTTAATGGTATATTTTCAAAGTACCTAACTCAAAAATAAAAAATAAAACTTTACATTGTCACGAAGTTCTGAAAAAGGCATTATCCTTATTCTCCTTGATGTCATATGTATGTTTATAAATCCTTCTGCCCAAATTACATTTAGTCTTCCATGTAGAATGCTCATGTATGGCAAACTGCTAAATAAACCAAACCTTTAGTATCACAGTTACCTTTAACAAAATTTTTTGTATCACAAAGGTTTTCCAATAATGTTTGCCTTATCGTGAAATATATTGTCAGGATTTGCATTTCACACATTTTGTGGTTGAAGTGTCAGTTTCAACTGAAATTTGATGGCCTCTAGTCATGTCACTCTCAAATATTGCTTTGATGTTTCTGTCTACTTATAAATAAACTGTATGCTTCTCCTAATGTGTTAATGATGTTGTCATCACTTAAAAATACCCCAGATGTCTCATAACTTTCTTAACCAATGTACCTCATTATATTTAATGGCCATTGAATCAACCCTTCACCCATACATTGTTCTTCTTTTCTTTCGGGTTGTTATTAAATTTTATTAAATTTTTATAAACTTTTTAATATTTTATTTTCATGCTGATGTTTCGGCAGCATCTCATTATCACTTTTAAGTTTGTTATTATTATACATGAAGTATAACCTGTATATTCTTCCTGTTGAAGATGTCTTATGTTTTAAGTTCCTATTTGTTTAAGTTTTAATTTATTCCTTAGGAATTTATGTTGTCATTTCCCTTTTGACTCGTATAAAAGGGGCGTGTGCTTTATCTGATTGTTTGATTACTTTTCTCTGAGGAAGCCACACTTTGGTGCGGCGAAAACGTTTGCTATAAATAAAAATCCGTTAAGAAGCTGCACTAGTCCTGGTACAAGGTTTCCGTGGCATATCTGTTTCTTCAATAGTTCCTGGTTTTTAAATTCCAAAAGGAAGCTATGACAGCTCCAAATAAAGGCTGCATATTATTGAGGAAGCATGCCAATGGCCAAGTAGAAGGCCATTGACATTGCAAACTGTTTAAAAAATAAATAAAACAGTTTTTATTTATTTTTTCACCGATCTTGGCTGTTCAAGCATAGGGCAGCGGCACGCAATTGGGATCGGGGGGAAAATATGAAAATAAACTGAAAATGAGCATTCTAACAAAAATCAGTATTCTGCCATGCAAGTCAATGGCAGGCAAAAGGCAACCTGGCCAGTGAGTAGTGGTTGCTAAGGGGGGAGGCTCAGTGTGGGACATGTAACTATGCATTAGTAGGCAATCCTATGCAAATGAGGGGAAAGGTTAGTGAATCCCAGATTTTCCCAGGGTGTGAGGCAGGTCCCAAGAGTGTACGAGTATAAATACCTGGGAGCAAGACTAGGATATAGGTGACATCATGGGGAGTAGGTTAGCACAGCTAAGTTAGGGGTGTGTCTAAACCTGCCTAGCACACTTTACAAAGTGTAAGTGGGTGTGCGTGCTGCGCACCAGGTTTTACAGGAAGAAAAATGAAGTTAAACCAGGAAAAAGCAGCTCTGTGCACATTTGAGCACTCCATTTGCACGGCATTCACACAGGGAGGCAATGGGAAGAGAAAACAGCAGGTGGAAGGTAATCAAGGAGAAGTAGCTTAGCTGACAAGTGAAATGTATCAGAATCAGCCAATTACACAGGCAGCAGACCAGCCCAGCCCAGCACACCACTATAAACTAAGCAATCACCTTACTCCCTTGTTTTTCCAAAAAACTCTGCACCATCGGTGCATACAGATGGGGACATTTTACAAAACAAAAGCAAGAGAAAAAATGTTAGAGGCTGCTTTTGCTATCATAAACCAGCATGTGCAAGAGGTTGAGGGTGGTAAGGATGTGAATGCTTCTGAGCTACATGAGCTGGAGATAGTGGAGTGCTATAGGGTGGACAGGGACCTCCTACAGCAAACTTTTGAGCTGTGCCGGCCATACCTCATACACAGAACTAACAGAGGGGAACCCATCCCAGTGGATACCAAGGTATGTGTAGGCCTAAGAATGCTAGCTACAGGTACCTTCCAAAGGCCAACTGGGGATATGATGGGGATTTCATAGGCATCAGCATCCAGGGCACTCCACCAGTTCCTGGATGCCATGTCAGCACATACCGGTGAGCATGTATATTTCTCCATCACCCGTGAGGCATTTGCCAGCAATATGCATCTCTTCCAACAAATAGCAGAATACCCTGAGGTAGTGGGTGCAATAGATTGCATGCACATACACATTAAAGCACCACCAGGTGAGTGGGGTAGGGTCTACATCAACTGCAAGGGCTTCCCCTCCATCAACTGTCAGGTCGTGTGCGATGCCCAGGGCATAATAATGAATGTGTGTGCTGGCTGCCCTGGAAGCTACCACGATTCCCACATCTGGCATCTGATGCAGCTGTACCAGACATTTGCCAATGGGGACATAACACACGGTCACCTAGTGGGGGATGCGGGATAAGCACTGGCGCCATAGCTGATGACACTCATCAGAAATGCACACACACATGAACAAGAACTCCAAATTGATGCACACGCACAAACATGAATCATAATAAAGCATGTGTTTAGGATGCTCAAGTCATGGTTCCAGTGCCTGGACACATCTGGTGGAGCCTTGCAGTACTCAGTAACTACATGTACCCAAATTGTCCCTGTATGTGCCATGCTACACAATATGATCCTGCAGAAACAGCTGCAGCAGGAACAGCATTGGGCAGGGCCACACAGCCCCCCACCAGTGCCAAGGCCTGCACAGGCACAAAGTGACTCAGAGGAGGAACAACCTGAGCCTGCCCCAGTAGGCAGAAGGAGGCGTGCCCAGTATGCCCTGGCCTTGGCAAAGATGCAACGCATAGCACATGCACTGACACAGTAGGGACCTAGGGAATGACACCTCTCTGTGACTCGCACATACAGTAAAAGGGATGCCAAACATGACACTACCTGTGCTCAACAATGTATAGGGAGTGTACTATGTGCATCTGACATAGGCAGCCCTGCATCACCACTCTCAATACTGGGACACACACAAGATAAATGACTCATACATGCCAGTCAGGGGGACACATACCCAACAACAGTCACAGCCAGCAGGATAGGTGTAGACAAACACAAACAAATGCTGCACTATGGCCTCTAAATGAGCCCCATGGGTAACCCCTTCCTCAGCCCTAAACACACAGACTACAGCAGGACAGCCAGTTGGATGTAAGTTGTAAAGACTAGGAAGTCAAAAACTAATATGTAGGTAGTAAAAGCTATGATCTGTAGTACACTGGTATGCCTCTAGCCAGCATGATAGGTAAGACTACAGACTGAAATGGTGTACCTGACATACCAGTACAGCCCTAGCAACTATGTAAAAGTGTAAGGTGTGCCTTACCATCCTATGTACACTAATAGTAACAGTCAGGTGTGCCCCTCCCCACTCCTGTGTAGAAATGTAGAAACAGTTTGGTGCCCCCCCCCCGCTATGCAGAAATGTAGCAACAGTCAATGCCAAATGACTGATGTATACCCTGTAGACATAGCATGCTACCTGTCTGTGTACAACACAAAGGTCAGCAGTGCAGTGCAAACCACCTGGCTTGATCCACACGTGCAATATAGATGGCCATACTGGGTATGCTCACACACTTAAACATAAGAAGGCTATGTCAGCAAACTACAGTGGACCAGACATATCTGACAGTTGCAGTCCTCAGTGCAGACACATGTCAGTATGCACAACTCCTGCCTTGCACACACAGTGAATAGGAATGCAGACATATATGTAAGGACAACACACTATAATAAGCCAAAGGTAGACAGACATAGATGTGTTGAAGAGGGTGGCCGTGGCAAGGAGCCATCTGGGCCTGTCCCACCCAGCACACAACCAAAGGGCCCCAAACACGAGGTGCAGGTGTCACTCACTGCAGATACTAGGCACCAGTATCTGTCAGCATGACGGTGTGTTGCACGTGCCAGCTGTGCAACATGACTGTACAAGGAAGTTGTCACCTAGAAGCTGTATACATGTACCTGTGGCATATCACCCCATGTGTGCCCGCATGTTGCATGTCAACCCCTACATGAATGGGTTACGGCCCATGCACACACCACCCTCCCCATAGCAGTATCATGACAAGCCTGCTAAGGTCATCCAATGTGAAATACACCTTTGGGGGAGCTGTAGCTCAGTAATCCCCATGGCATGTCCCGTAACTGTATACTGCTGTACTGATAAACTAGTCAGGTAGTAGTCCTAACCCTGGACTTGGCAACTGTGTGAGTGTGTGTATGTGTGCGTGTCTTTGTCTCTGCCCTAAACACACAGACTACAGCAGGCCAGCCAGTTGGATGTAAGTTGTAAAGGCTAGGAACTCAAAAACTAATATGTAGGTAGCAAAAGCTACGATCTGTAGTACACTGGTATGCCTCTAGCCAGCACGATAGGTAAGACTACAGACTGAAATGGTGTACCTGACATACCAGTACAATCCTAGCAACTATGTAAAAGTGTAAGGTGTGCCTTACCATCCTATGTAGACTAATAGTAACAGTCAGGTGTGCCCCTCCCCACTCTTGTGTAGAAATGTAGAAACAGTTTGATGCCCCCCCACCCCCCCGCTATGCAGAAATGTAGCAACAGTCAATGCCAAATGACTGATGTATACCCTGTAGACATAGCATGCTACCTGTCGGTGTACAACACAAAGGTCAGCAGTGCAGTACAAACCACCTGGCATGATCCACACGTGCAATATAGATGGCCATACTGGGCATGCTCACACACTTATACAAATGAAGGCAATGTCAGTCAACAACATACTGATAGCTCATACTGGGTATGCTCACACACTTAAACATAAGAAGGCTATGTCAGCAAACAACAGTGGACCAGACATATCTGGCAGTTGCAGTTCTCAGTGCAGACCCATGTCAGTATGCACCACTCCTGCCTTGCACACACAGTGGATAGGAATGCAGACATATATGTAAGGACAACACACTATAATAAGCCAAAGGTAGACAGACATAGATGTGTTGAAGAGGGTGGCCGTGGCAAGGAGCCATCTGGGCCTGTCCCACCCAGCACACAGCCAAAGGGCCCCAAACACATGAGGTGCAGGTGTCACTCACTGAAGATACTAGGCACCAGTATCTGTCAGCATGACGGCGTGTTGCACGTGCCAGCTGTGCAACATGACTGTACAAGGAAGTTGTCACCTAGAAGCTGTATACACGTACCTGTGGCATATCACCCCATGTGTGCTCGCATGTTGCATGTCAACCCCTACATGAATGGGTTACGGCCCATGCACACACCACCCTCCCCATAGCAGTATTATGACAAGCCTGCTAAGGTTATCCAATGTGAAATACACCTTTGGGGGAGCTGTAGCTCAGTAATCCCCATGGCGTGTCCCGTAACTGTATACTGCTGTACTGATAAACTAGTCAGGTAGTAGTCCTAACCCCGGACTTGGCAACTGTGTGAGTGTGTGTATGTGTGCGTGTCTTTGTCTCTGCCTGTGTAGAGAGAAATGCTTTCTAGGCTACTCAGACTCAGTACAGTTTATATACACAACACTGGCAAGGCTGCAGATGTCATGCACCTAGAAATACACCTCTGGGGAAATCATAGCCCAGTAATAACCATAGTGCATCTTGTAACTGCGTACTACTGTAGTACGATAACCTAGTTAGGTAGGTTTTCTAACCCCCAGACCTGGCAAATGTGTGAATGTGTGTGTCTGACTGTGTAGAGAGCAATGCTTTTTAGGCCACTCACACCCCGTGCAATATGCTACTGTTGTCACTCACCTAGAAATACACCTCTGAGGAAATCATAGTCCAGTAAACTCTGTAGCGCATCCTGTAACTGTGTACTGCTGTAGTGTGATAAAGTAGTTAAGCAGGTGTTCTAACCCCATACTTGGCATCCACGTGCATGTGTTTCTGACTGTGTAGAGAGCAATACTGTTTAGGCCACTCACACCCAATACAATACACATACTTGACTTTGGAAAGGCTGCTGATGTCACTTACCTAGAATTACACCTCTGGGGAAATCATAGACCAGTAATCTCCATAGAGCATCTTGTAACTGCTGCAGTGTGATGAAGTAGTGAGATAGGTGTTCTAACCCAAGACCTGGCATCTGTGTGTGTGTGTTTGACTGAGTACAAAACAATGCCTTTTAGGCCACTCACACCCCGTACAATACACATGCTAGACTTTGTTAAGGCTGCTGATGTCACTCACCTAGAAGTACACCTCTGAGGAAATCATAACCTAGTAATTTCTGCAGCATGTCTTATAACTGCATACTGCTGTAGTGTGATAAAGTAGTGAGGTAGATGTTCTAACCCCAGACCTGGCAACTGTGTGTGTTGGTGTGTGAATCTGTGTGTGTCTGACTTAATAAAGGGCAATGCTTTTGATCCACTCACAACCTGTGCAATACACATACTCAACTTTGGCAAGGCTGCTGATGTCACTCACCTGGAAATACAACACTGGGAAAAGAATAGCCCAGTAATTGCTATAGCACATCTTGTAACTGCGTACTGCTGTCGTGTGATCAAGTAGTTAGGTTGGTGTTCTAACCACAAACTTGGCAACTGTGTGTGTGTGTGAATCTTTGTGTATCTGTCTGTGAGTGAGTAACAAACAATGCTTTTCTGGTTACTCACACTCCTTAGAATTCATATACTCAACTTTGGCAAGGCTGCTGATATCACTCACCTAGAAATACACCTGTGGGAAAATCATATTCTAGTAATCTCTGTAGGGCATCCTGTAACTACGTACTGCTGTAGTGTGATTTAGAACTGTGGGAGGGTTCCATCTCCACCCATGGCAGTTTTGGATGTTTTGTGTGTGTTGCAATGTCTGTGTATGGAGCAATGCATCATAGGCTACTCACTTGCAGTATATTTCAAATGCCCTACATTGCCATTCCTGCTGATGTCATTCATTGTGAAGTAAAGCTTTGGGGAAAAAGCTCTTTAGTAATCACTGGGGTGTGGTCTATAACAGCTCTATGCTGTAGTGTGATGTAGACCTCAGTCAGGGGTTCTATAAAACCCCATATCAGTTGTGGATGTTTTGTGTGTGTCTCACTGTCTGTGTAGGGAGCAGTGCATTTTAGGCTAGTCACTTGCACAGTTAAAATGCCCTGCATTGATAAATCTGCTGATGTCATTCAATGTGAAAATACACCTTTGGGGAAGGCTATTTCTAACAATCCCTGTGGTGTGGCCCATAACAGCTCCATGCTGTAGTGTGATATAGACCTTAGTCTGGGGTTTTATACCCACACATGTCAGTTGTGGATGTTTTGTGTGTGTCTCACTATCTGTGTAGGGAGCAATGCATTTTAGGCTAGTCACTTGCAGTACAGTTGAAATTAACTACTTTGGTAATCCTGCTGATGTAATTCACTGTGAAATACACCTTTGGGGAAATAGTACTCCAGTTATGTCTGTCTCGCGTACTATAACTGCGTAGTGCTATAGTATAATAAAGTAGTTAGGTAGGGGTTCTACTCCCAGATATGAGAGGTGCGTGTGTGAGTTTATAACTCGTATCCTGTGTAGAGGTGAGTGTGTGACAACTGTGGCAGGGGTTTTGCTAATTTCTTTTATGGTGGCCCTACTATATATCACAATGTCGACCATACAGGGTTAACAGATGTAAATTAGCTGGGAGGCTGTGGTGCAAAGCCATACCCATACATGTGACATCAAGGCCAGCCAATCCAAGTTAGCAACCCCACTATTACCCAGAGCACACACTTAACCCATGTGTCATATGAACACACATGCCTAGGCAGCAGCCAATATGTGGGTATTGTGTGCACCTCCTACATACGTATCTTACTGTACATATATCTGTGTGTATGTATAGTCACGTGTATATATATATATATATATATATATATATATATATATATATATATATATATATTTATAAGTATATATGTGTATGTGCATCTGTATCCTAGGGATGTTGATGGCTTCCACATATTACATTTCCTGCGGGAGGCAGACTCTACCTGGTAGTGTTATGCAGGGTGCAGGTGTTTGGCTTTGGGGGGGATGTCTATTCCTACAAGACGTATAGTGTGTGGGGCCTCTCAACCCCATTAACGGTGCATGTGGACATAGGTGTATTTGTTAATCTGCAATTGCTATCTACAGATGTATCTCCATATATACCTATATAGATATAGTTATCTGCTAACAGATATATAAGTATATGTGCATAAATAGCGATATATATGTATATAGAGTTAGTAAAACAACATATATCTTTGAATACATGCATATCTGTACATATATGGGTATGTTGTATCTGTTAAGGTTGCACTATAGTTACACAAGCAGACATCTAGATGTTGGTATACATTTTCTGCACTGTTGCATGACAGGACTGGCTGATATGTTTCTGAAACATTGAGTATCTGTGTACCTGACATGGCTTAGTGGTACATTGGTTTGTCTAGAGTGTGCAGGGTCCTTGGTTTGAGCCTTGCCAGAGTTGTTTAATTTGTTGCTGGCCAGAACACAGCCCATTGGATAGAGAGTGATTAAAGCACTGCAAAGCTGTTATAAACAGGTTTGTGTGTTCTACCCAGCAACAAAATAAAAAGGTCCTGCAAGGCTCGTAACCAGGACCCTGCACATCATACTCAAACTGATTTACCACCAAGCTATGGCAGATATTCATAATCAGGATGTTTCCACATACATATCATCCAGCCCAGGTATACAACTATACAACACTACAGGGAATGTATTCCACCATGTAGATGTATTTGTGTGTGTATATATATTCATCATTGAATGGATATAACATGTCTATATATGTAGATATAGGTACAGACATATCAATATACATATACATATATATATATATATATATATATATATATATATATATATATGGGTCTATATGACTTGGTCGACAGTTCATATGATCGACTGTTCATTTGGTCGACAGTTCATTTGATCGACAAGCATTTTAGGTGGGGGGCTTCACCCCCCACACCCCCCAATGTGGGGGCTGTGCCCCCCACACCCCCCTAACTATATATATCAACTCCAGGGTCAGACAGCATTGGGGAAGGGGGCAAATGCTTGTCGATCAAATGAACTGTCGACCAAATAAACAGTCGATCATATGAACTGTCGACCAAGTCATATAGACCCATATATATATATATATATATATATATATATATATATATATAAGCCAATACATACATATATACATAGATATGCATACAGCCATTGATATGTATGTATATATCCACATGTCCACATATAGTCAGCACTAGGAATGCATATATGTCAGCATATATATGGCTCACCTTTAAAGGGAGAAATCCATGTGCCTGGAAGCTGGTAGGCCTAAAGTATGTTCTCAACATTGCACAATCCTGCAATACATGCATAGAATGTGCAATGTGTGAATGTCGGTATGCATTCGCTCATTGCAGATTAGGCAATTTGGTTGCGGATGCCACTATAGTGGGGATGGGGAGTAATTGTCTATCCCCACTGTAGTGCACACTAGGAGTTTGTATATCACAGTAGGAGGGTTGTGAGGGGCATGCCCTCGCCATTACGATATGTAATCCAACTTGCAGTTCTAGTTTCAGCGAAGGTGCCTTTAGAACTGCAGTTCTCTTAACTGTGGTTCAGTAAGAAATGACGGGTTAGTCCTTTCGGTTTGCAGAATGGGCTGTTCAAAGGAATGATTGTCCCCCTGTCAAAGGTGAACACTTATATATCAATATAGGCATATATGGACATACATCTGTATATGGAACTGGGAACGTAACCACAACATATATGTCCCCATGCACCATTGATGAGTTTGAGAGACCCAAACAACATACATCTGGCATGGATAGGTATCCCCCCCCCAGCCAAATACATCTAGCCTGCAATACAGTACCAACCTTAGCAGATCCCATAAGCAGGACACTACACTACAAGGGCAGTACATGTTAACAGTACTCCATCCCACCTGTAGGATGTAAGGCTGGCATTACTAACGTATCATGCAGTACAGTCAAGGGACATGTCATGCTTGGGTGAACCCCCTGGGCAGGTGCAGTAAGTAGCTGGGATCCCTCATACAATCCAATAGCCCTACACCTAACAATGGTTTCACCAATGTTGGCAAGGACATCCATAAACCCACCATGTCATCTGGGAACTACCACCCATAGCCTGATGACCGTGGTCTGCAGGGACATGGAACATTCCAACAATGAATCCATGGTCAATGTCACTGGTTATCTAAACACACGGGACCCCGACAATGGACTTGTCAAAGGCAGAGAATACAACATGAACCTGGTATACCTCCTTAACCCAATCATGACAGGTGTAGATGAGGGTTAGAAGGTGCACAATGTCTATGTAGATCATAGCAGGCTTTTGTACACTATCCCACTTGTAGGAATGTGTGTAGTTGTTATGGTATCTACCTCCGTTCACAGGATATGTTTCCACCAGGACTGCTTGGCATATGTCAACATACCACAGGTGCCATCCCATGGGCTTCCAGCCCTTCACAGGTCATAGATGCGTCAATGCCCTCCTCCACACTGTTGGGGTGGCCAGCAGTACTGGGGTTGCTATAACTCACTTGGTATGGCTGTTGTGGACAGGACTGCCATAATTGCAGTTACTGTTGGATCTATCCCCACACATCGCTGTCTGTAATACTGTACAGTGTACGTAATCAGGTTGTTACTTGTCTACACAATTCACAGTAGTTGAGCACCTCACACCCTTCTAGGGGTAGGGCTATGCCACCGGCCTTGGCACACACGTTACTTAGGTGAGGATCACAGTAGAGTGGGGAGAGGGACATACACCCTACTGTTAGCATGTTCCATGTCATCCAAATTACAGGCTGCATATATAGCACTGTGTGGTTGTGCCTATCCTGTCCTGGTGGGGTTACATGTAAAACAGATGTGTTACCTGCATGGGGACATACCTCCATGTGTACAGTCCTGTACCTGTACTGCATCCTAACCAAAGGCACTGTGTGTTGTACCCAGCCATGGCATGTGTATCACCCACTACACTTACTGGTGTCCACTGTAGAAGGCACGCTGACACCACTACACCCATCAGCCATGTGGCACATGGACAAACACAGCACAATCTGAACAGATACTGGTGACAACAATACATTGTTAATTAAAGCTACACCTTCCAAGATATTAGCATTTCACTTTACTGCTGACAATATGCTACACATCATTCCATTGCTACAGTGTTGTGCAGTCACCCTGTGTATCAGAACCATGTTAGCCTGTCCCTGTATCTATGTTACGGATGTCAGTCAGCAGCACAGGTATCATCATATGCACAGGTTGTGTTGTTGGTTTGCCAGAGGCCTAGGCTGAGCCATACAATTGACAACATGTGTGTCTGAGTGAGGGGGCTGAGTATTGTTATGGGCCACTGGTGATGTCGTGTATGCAGGTATGTGGTTGTCCTAGGTTCATTGTTTATGTGTGTGTATCTGCATGCATACAGTTCCACCATGTGGCTGCCGTATACATGGAATTGTGGGACAGCTGCAGACTATACCTGGCTGCAGCGGGTACTGTCCCCCGAGTTTGACAGACATCCACTGGATCCAGGTCCCTCCTGGGACTGACCAGGGCCACATGCACATGGTCTGCTATGACGGGTTGTGGACAGCCCCCCCCACAGTGCTGGGGCTGGTACTGCCACTAAAGGAGCGGCTGTGACTGTTTGGATGTCCACGGTGCCCTCCAGCTGCTGGTGTTGCTAGCATACATCCACATGGCCGTCGCAACCATCCCGCCCTGTCCTGATGTATGGACATGACATTTTGGATGAGTTCCAATGTCTCACCCCACCGTCTATCAATGACCTCGGTGTAATTACGGATGGCACCGGCTAGGTCATGGATGCTGTCAGTAACAGAGCTGTGATGAGCCCTCTGCACCCTTAGATCCTGCCTGGTGTACCGTTCCATTCATGCCTGTGCATCCATGACAGTCTGGAACATGCATGTGGTTGAAATAGATGTTGCACGTCTGCCAGGTGCATGATGACCAGCAGTGCTCCTATGAACACAACTGCACATCTGCCTATGTGATACCCCACCAGACATCTGGCTATGGCTGCTGTGTCCTGGCACATGTGCCATAGATACCACACTGCCCTGGCCCATGCCAACCATAGGCTGTCCCTCAGCTAGGGCCAATGGTGATGAGGTGTGTAGAGGCAGTGTGATTGTGTGCATGGATGGTGTGGATATGTGTGGGTTGTCAATTAGTGGCCCAGCTCCAGCTCCTGATGACCCTTCCTGTGTGTCAACACACCTTTCTTCATGGTCACTGTCTGTATCAGTGACATCAGATTCCCTGCAGACACACACACACACACACACACACACACACACACACACACACACACACACACACACAAGTGGGCAGACATGGCCACACACACAGACATACACACATGCAGTTGACATACATAGCAACCCATACACTACACCGGACAGCACCTACAGACAGCTCCCACAACCCCATAACACACACAGTAGCAGGCAATGGTGCAGTACAGTATCACACACATACCTGTAATTACACACATGTCAGCATGCAGGACATGATGGGGCTGAACAGCATGCAGCACAACTGTACTCAGTCCCTGTTACCAACATTATACATGGCTATGATGCATGGCTTCTGTTTGTAGGTGATGGCCCTCCCCCTGGACCCCACTGCACCCATGTCCACAGCATTGCTGTGCATCTGTTCAGCACCCTGGCATGTACTGTGCACCATACCTCATGGGTGTACACACCATTGTAGGATGTGTCTCTGTTTCCACATATGCATGTGGTAGGCTTGCTATGTGACTGCTACACATCTGCCATTCTGTAGTATTGGGGATATCAATGCATGCTGCTGGACACGTTCTGGGATTGTATGGACTATTACAGCCCACATATGTTCCATGACAGTTACACACCAGTATGTGCAGAGGTTATTTGCCAGCAGGAACACCACTCCAACCTATTATGCACATGTTACCAGTCCACATCACATCCATTGCCCACCATGGAACCTCATTATCTACTGTTCCATCATTACCTTCATGTGGAACCACCTCAGAGGATGGTGTGTCCCCCCATGGAGCACACACAAACATGTGTCTGTCACCCAGGTAGGTCACGGGTATTGGGCATAGGGAGATCCACAGTGACATGGGGTATGTGCTAGATCACATGGAGGCATGCAGTACACATACACAAGGTTCAACATGCATGTCCCTCCTGCCCAGCGCACAGCCCAGGCACCTTTATGTCCATGTTGATGCTGTCATGACTGTCCATGTGTGGGCACCATGTTCCCTTTTTTCCCATGTGGGGGCTCAATGGTCTCCACATTCCAAATGTAACTACCCATCCACAGTGTTTAACCACCACATGTGTCATATACCAGTCCTATATGCTGTCTTGTTTGTCACCCAACCAGGCCTACATACCAGTATGTGCCTAATACCCTTCACCAACATATATATATCCCACCATCCCATACAATTGCAATGTGTTCCCAACATGGGTTACACACCTCACTCCACACTCCATCTTGCAGCCATGTACTGTTGTGTAGGTATGTTGTGTATTGATGTGTGATGTTCTCTTACACATGTCATGGCTGGGAAAATGTATTGACATGTACATGTAGATATATATATATATATATATATATATATATATATATATATATATATATATATATATATATATCGACATACACACACATATATCTGTCTGTATGCATATTATATATATATGTGTGTGTGTGTGTGTGTGTGTGTGTGTGTGTGTGTGTGTGTGTGTGTGTGTGTGTGTGTGTGTGTGTGTATATACATATGTGCATATATGTGTAGATATAATTTTTGTTGTTTATATACCTATATAAATGTATAACAGTCTGAGGTCCTGTACACATACACAGCTGTGAATATGTATCACACATATCTGTATCTGTATGTGGGGTGCATGTAAACATCTGGACCATACTCATGTACCCTCTTTACTTCACAGCTGAACTGTTTTGCCTTGCTGCAACACAGACAGGATTTACATGTAAACACAGACTAATATTAGGGGGGGGAGGTATATATGGTGACAAACTTTAGATAAGCATATTATACTGCTATGGCAGTTGGGCATGCTATGCTACACTTTAACATGACTGTGCTGCAGGTGGTGTGGTCTCTCACCCATGTGTCTATCATGGCGGTATTAATACCGCTACCAGCCGTTGGCCACAGTAATTTACAGAACACAGATATCATGGGTCACATCTTCGCCATTCACTGCTGGTCTGCACATTTGACAGGTATGTCCCACTGCCTACAGGGACTGATGCTACTGTCCAGTATAGTTGTTGAGCACAACATAATTAGAGGAATAAGTACTGATGGCACATATGGATCCTTTCACAGTATACATCCTATTATTCTATGCCATATACCACATGCCAGTAAATGCATATCTGTTTCACATACCTGTTATGTTGTTTCTGCTGTAACACAACCCTGAGCTTTGTGAACTTTCTTGAAGGTTTTCTCTCTCTCTCTCTCTCTCTCTCTCTCTCTCTCTCTCTCTCTGTCAGTCTCTCCAGTAGAGTGATTGAGCTGGTTTGAATAGATTGCAGCATGCTTTTGTTGGTATTGCACATGATCAGATGGTGGCCTCTGCACCATTCAATGTCCACCAGTTGCTAATTGCATGCAGCCTGCTGTGTAGTACTTCAGATAACCACTGTCATGGCAACCCTGTACTATAAATTGCTGCCTTCTGTAGGCGTTGTCCTTTCATCTGTACAGTATGGATGACAGTCTTCCTGTGTGTGGATATCAGTGTTACAGACAGCAGCTAGCAATACCTCTTGCAGCAGAACCTGCAGACACTGGCCAAATCCACATTTGGGTAAGGTTCGAGACCTGCAGACAGCGTGAATATTGTTCATGCGTGCAATGTATCTTGCTGTTCTTACAGGGTTTCTGTGTACATGGTACTTTTTCATGGAATGTTGTCTGTCTGCATGCTCTCAACTGTGGGCCTACCCGCATGTTACCAGGGGGATTGGCTGTTAGGTTTTGTCTGTGCACCACACAGGTATTGTCCCAAATATATCTGTGGCATTCTGTCTGTTGAGTGCTATCAGTACATGGCTACATCCATTTATATTTCAATGTCATATCCCTGCATAAGGGTTTGCTACAATGAATCCTGTAACACCAGCAATTTCCAGGGTGTGTAACAGCAATAATGCAAATATGGCCCTATGTTCCTGCCTTTGTCCTCCACATATATGCCAGTCTTTGTCCTGCTGTGAAACAGGAAGGGTTGTTAGGTAATGGCCTATTATTGTTTACTGCTAGCATTACTGCTATCATCCCAGTCATGCCATGGACTCCCACACCAACTGTTGGGCCATGTCCATATATATGGGGGCAACAGCTGGAGAACACATATGTGCCCTTGTACATTCCTAAGGTAAGTGTGTGGTACACAGTGTTCCTTGCCCTTGTACAGCCTTTTATGGGGGGGGGGTTCTATGCCATTAACCTAGACTATGGCACCTTTTCAATGATATAATAGTTAAGATGAGGGTCATTCAGTGTGATATTGAAATGATAGGTTAAGCAATGTTATGTACAAGATACTGTGACATTGACACAAGTGCTACTTCCCCCCCTAGGGCTTGACTACAGGGTGTAATTGGAGGCTGCTGAACTACATCGGTATAATTGTTGATTGTTACTTATCCTGAAGGCAAATCCTATTCCTACTGTTGTACTAATTGAAGGTCTTGGCCTGGACAGCATAGTATGGCATATATACACATTACTTGCATCTACTGCTTTGTGTGGGCCTTGCATTCATGACTTATTACATATTTCAAACCTTATGTGGTGTTAGTACTGGCATACATTATTGTATAGGAATAATGGTTATCTATGTATGCATACCTGTGTGTCGTGTCATGTCCTTTGAATTGTGAGTGGGTATATGTTTAATGTCAGTATTCTCATTTGTGGGAATGGTTGCCACACTACACATTTCACAGGTGCCAGTTGAAGGGCTTGTGGCTGAGGGATATACTTTGCACCCAGTACTTCCACACTACTTCTACATATGCATGGCTACTGAAACCTTTTGTGTGTGTATATGTGTATGTACCTATATATATCTCATATGGCTATATCTGTATATATATATATATATATATATATATATATATATATATATATATATATATATATAGACAGATATATACATCTGTATATATATATATATATATATATATATATATATATATATATATATATATACATGCATACATATGAAGATATGTATGCATCTACATACAATTGCTGTTATATGATTATTTGTGAGTCATACAATAATATATATATTTACATATAGCTGCCTGTCTGTCTACATTTACAGATATATATCTGTCCATGTGGCCATGCATGTTCGGTTCATATTATGGTCTGTTCCTCATTCACTTGGCAATTATCATAGATGATCGCAGCATTGAAGTCAGTAACTAGTGGCAAAAATGTTGTGTTTCAGACTTTATTTCCTTCTATATATGTGTTCTAATACATATAACGGGTGTAACTAGCAACATTTTAAGTGTATCAGAGCATTAGTTGACATATATCCCTATTTGTACCCACAGTGTGGCATACTTTGTCCAGACTTCTTGAATGAACAGGTTATGTGGTGTGATAATAATACATTTCCTGCCCTGTTGACTGATTGTGCTGCATGATATGTTTGTGAAAACTTCAGGTTATGTATAACTATCATGGTTTAGTGGTAAATCATTTTGGGTATGGAGTGCAGGGTTCTGGGTTTGAGCCTTGGGGAGGCAGTTTAATTTGTTGCTGAGCAGAACAAGGTACATTGGCTACAGAGTAACTGAGGCACTTTTAAGCAGTTGTAAGCAGGTTTGCGTGAGTTTTCATGGAGCTAAGCAATGCTTACACAGGTTAAGCAATTCAGAAGCTGAGTATAAGAAACTGTAACCAGACTTCAGCAGTGCTTACCTCTGTGCAAACCCACGCAAACCTGCTTACCTCTGCTTAAAAGTGCTTACTGCCGCTTACCCCATGCTAAATCCTTTAAAAGAAAAGAAAAAGGGGTTGATAGGAAAGTGGTGAAAAACAGGGCACAAAGAGGGAAAGACAGTAGGGAAAATAACTAGGCATGTGCAGGAAGTGTATAGGAAAGATCCATAGCTGCCCATTTCTTCTACATCAAGAGCTGTGCATATACACCATATTTGCAGGTACATTTGGACCCTCAAACCCCTGGGAGAGGGGTGAGGACAACATATATTCTTTGTGATGCCAATTAGACCAGATTACATGTGTCCAGTGGACATGTGTGCCAAATTGACATCTATGTATGGGGCAAGAGTTTTTTGTGGGAACAGATTGCCCATTTTTTTCTTTTTTTCAGGTGAGAGTGGGATGTTGGGGAGGGGTAGTAGGTATATTTGGGGAATTAGGTTGGGTAGGTTAACAGACAAGACACACAAGACGCATATAGGGCTGGTATATGACACATGTAGGGGGTAAGCACCTTGGACAGGGAGGGGTGTTTGGAAGTCGCAAGCCCATGATCCCCCAACTGGAAACAGTGGGACTGAGGTCCCCACCCATGGGCAGTCACCAATGCATCTTCACGGCCATGAAGGTGGCTGTGCTGGGGGCTGTGTAGGAGGGGCAGGCTCACCCTCTAATAGCACCACTCAGCCCTCAAGCTGGCATAGCCACTCTCAGTACTGCAGATTGGGCTCCTCACGCACCACAGCCCAGACCTGTTGGCGGGTGACAGGTTCCCCTCCATGCCTGCTCCGAGGGGGAGGTTGAGCCCCATCCCCTGCAGTGGTTCCACCCGAGGGTGGTGCAGGGCCCACAGAGGAAGAGGTCCCAGGCTGGGCCCCAGATGTGCTGGTTCCCAGTGCCATGGTCAGCTGAGGTGGGACAGCTGGGTCCGCTTGGACCAGCCTTCCCATATGAGCTGTGTTGTCACAGGTGTATGACAGATATGTGTTAGTAACAGTCAACAGCATTCAGGATTAGTTATAACAGCATGCATAGGTATTCCCATTAACCCAACACATCAGAATTAACACAGTTGCAGAGCAAGTAGATCACATGCATATATGGAAGAACAGTGGCCATTACAGGAGCATGCATGTTTCATTGATGGCAACAGGCCACCAATATGGGTGTATTTTCACATGGCACATGCATAGAAACAAATGTGAATATTTATAAACCATTAGGACATATGTCCCAACAAAAGGCTGGAGTGTACACATACCAGTTGAGGAATGTCATTGGGTTTTTATGCACATATGGTAGGGGTGAGAGAGAGAGAGAGTTCAATTAACAACTAATATATCCTTATAGTTTTCACAACATTCTTAGTCACTGCAGTGGTCTTTCCCTTACATGTATTATTACACCACACAATGGCCTTATATTGTACACTGGTATGTTTATACATTATTATACACATGACCTGTGTCTTACATACAGGCATGACAGGCTGCAGGTGTTAATGCAACTTATGTTGAGAATTGCTGTCATACACTTTGGGTGAGGTGCTAGAATGACAAGTTTGTTTCCATATACAATGTCTGACTATGTACATGTTTTAATATCAGTTATATGTGATTGATAGCTGCCTACAATTCTTGGAACATCACACTGGAATTTCAGAGGGACAGGGTACCAAGCTGGTGATAAGGGCCATTTATCTGGACATGCTGGACGGATTGGAACAGTTGTGGGGTATGAATATGCATACAAGTTTCAATTTGAACATTCTAGCAAATTCTGTACAGGTGTTGGATGTAATTATGCATACAGCTTTCTATCTGAACATTGTATCAAAATCTGTATAGTTGTGGGATATGATTATGCATACAACTTAATAGTACTCCCAGGATTAAAACTCCTGCTGTGTGTGACAAAATATTATAGCTATCATCACAATACACTGTGCTATCAGGGAATTGATGTGCAGCTTTCGACTGTTTTCTAAGTCTCCCTAACTTGTACAATATAACTGACCTCTTGGCAATTCCAACATTGTTATGCAGGACTTAATGCCCATTTTATCTGCATGCTATGGTGTGGGTGACACTGCATAAGATACAACAGTACTATTTATAGTATGGAACAGATCGCCACCATATGAGAGAAGAGTAAACAGAAGCACTCCATGGGTTATACCTTTATTCACAGACTATTACACATTTATTTCTACTGGTACAACACTTTCTAAGGCTCTTATATTTATTTGTTATGACTGTACATGCAGACTGATTACTAACCTGCCTCATGATGCAGCCATTGCAGCCTAGCATCATGGGCTTGCTGGCTTACAGCCTGCTCATCTGCAGCAGTCAGAGGAATGCAGTGATATTTAGCCATGCCTATCCATGGTATACACAAACTAGGCAATTATTTACTACTTAGTAGAATGAGTACTTACTAAGTCCTGGGGCATTGGGCATCTACCAAGACTCCTGGATCCACTGTTCCAGTACATCCCCCCTCCGCCCCTCCAGGTTAGCATGGTGGTGCCTGACTTGCTTACCAGTCTGGGGGATACCTGTGGCACTGGTGAAGTCACGGGCGAGACTGTCCTAGACTTCCATCTTATACTGTGAGCCCTGGTACTGGCCCTGCAGTAGTCGCTGATCATGGTGTTTTACCAAGGGCCATACCATGATTTTTGACTCCTAGATGCCCCAACGCTGTGCTCTAAATTGAGTGCCTTCACCCACACCAGCCATTCTGCCTGCAGTAGGAAGCTACAACCAGTTATGAGAAGTATTCCCACTTGTGGGGCTTAAATATGGCCATTTTCCCACACTTTCCCATGATTGGCCAGTTTTGAAAAGGCTAAGCTATGGGCACACCTGCTGATATAAGGTTGGCACTGCTTAAAGAGGTATGCCACTAGGCAGATGGAATTGGCTCCACTACACATTGCTTACACTTATTAACTTCAGCTGTGCTGCGATAAGCATTGCTTAATAGTTAATTAGCATTATATTTGCCATTTGGCAATGATTTATTCTTCATTACAGAGTATATATGTATCTGGTATCCATGATTCATGTGTACATACACTGTATGGGGACCTGGGGACCTGGGGAATTCTACACTTTATTACAATCACACCTCAGATCTATGCTTACTGCAGTACTCCAGTTTACATATTTATGTTCTGTGGCATGTTATCCAACATCACACTGTACATAGATTCATTTCACATGTTTGGTTTGACTTTCCTGTGGTGAGGATTAGTTTGCTGATATCTCATTCACATCTATTGCTATGATGGCCTGGTAGTTAACTACTGTGACTATAGTGTTCAGGTTCTTGAGTTTGAGCCCTTCAGAGGCAGTTTATTTTTTGCTAGGCAGAGCAAGGGCCATTGGATACAGTGTGATTAAGGTACTTTTGAGCAGTTGTAAGCAGGTTTGCACAGGGATAAGCACTGCTTACACAGGTTAAGCAATTTAGAGGCTTACTGGGTGCAGGACACTGTAACCAGAAATTAGCCGTGCTTACCTTCGCGCAAACCCATGCACATGGCCTTATACTCGCTTACTGGTGCTGACATATGCTTACTACTGCTTCTTACTGCCTAACCTGGCTACTGCTTTATGCATAATGATACTGATACCTCACGTGCATTTCCTGCAGTACTCCAGGTCATAATGTATATATATATACATATATATATATATATATATATATATATATATATATATATATATATATATATATGTTCCTTTGTGGCAGTTTTATTCCAGTTCATATATGTATGTTATTCCATACCGTGCTATGCCATGGAAAATGTTATGTCTCAGTTATCTTCCTGTTCCCTCCCCTCCTTTTATGCTTATATCCATGGGGTGGTCCCATTAGAACTGGTCCTTCCAACCCCAGCACACCTCGGCCCATAATGTCTTACCCATCATTCCCTCCACCCCTTCCTCCCTCTTCCACATCAATCGTCCTTCATACAGGTTCCATCTGAATCTCACCACACCACTATGCATTGCCCACTCTCCACTTCTCAGGACCTATCACGTACGTTGTCTCACCCCATGGATCTTCAGGGTTCTCACACATTCAGTCCGCAAACATACATATCCTTCTTTGCTTACCTGTAAGGCATGGTATGTTACCCCAAGGACTCTTTTAAGCAGAATTTTTGGAGTCGTCCTGCTAGGGAAGAACATATATTTGTTTAAGATTAGACTTTGCAGGTTGGCACTGTTTCTCCCACTAGTAGTATCCTGCCAGTAGTCTGGGTGGCAGTGCTGTGCAATGCTTAGTGATGCTTAATATTCAATTTGCATGATATTTGCTTTTGGCATTGATGTCTTCTTCATTACATATTATATATGTGTCTTGTATCCTTGATTCATGTGTATATACGCTGTATGGGGTCCTGGGAACTTCAACAATTCATTACAATAACACCTCACATCTGGCCTTACTGCAGTACTCCAGTTCACATATTTATGTTCTGTGACAAGCTATCCAACATCACACTGTACTTGGATTCAGTTCACGTGTTTGGTTTGATTTTCCTGTGGTGAGAATTAGTTTGCTGATACCTCATGCACATCTATTGCTATGATGGCTTAGTGGTGAACTACTGTGACTATAGTGTACAGGATCCTGAGTTTGAGCCTTGCAGAGGAAGTTTATTTTGTTGCTGGGCCGAACATGGGCCGTTGGATCCAGAGTGATTAAGGCACTTTAAAGCAGTTGTAAGTGGGTTTGCATGGGTTTGCACGACTGTAAGCACTGCTAACCTCCGGTTACAGTTTCTTACACTCAGTTAGCTTCTACCTTGCTTAATCTGTGTAGGCAATTCTTACCCCCATGCAAATGCACTTAAACACACTTACTAGTGCTTAGATATGCTTACTACTGCTTATTTGTGCTTAAACATGCTTAGTAGTGCCTTATTCATTATGACACTGACACTTCACATGTGCATTTAATGCAGTACTCCCATTCACATTTAAATGTTATTATGTAGGTTATACGGCGATAAGATGTAAAAATATGTTTATATACAGATTTCACATGGAAAATGATATGTGCTGCAGTGGGACTCCAACTGGGAATGCCTGTTTGTTAGGCGGATGTTCTAACCACTACACTATTGCTGTGCTGCTTCATTTGCATATATATTCCTTGTTATCCTCTTCAGCCTTTTCAGCTGCTTTAACTGTAGCTAAACGATGGGCAAGCCCGCACACCTATGGTTAGCTGTACTTGGCATTTTAAAAAATAAATAAATAAAAGGGTTTCTTTGTTTTATTTGACTGTACTATTGCTGTTGAACACATGAGGACTATTGGTGGGGACATGCAGACACTTATGAGCAGTCTCGCTCATTTATTTACACATTCTTCTGTTCTACTTTGCAGGGGCATGTTTATTCTGAAAGCTCTGTTCTCAGACATGCCCCTGCACTCGTCCATGCTCCGTGTAGCATTAGGAGTTCAGGCAGCGTGCCTTCATTAATATGCATGGCACACTGCCGTCTTCCTCTTAAACTGCCGCTTCCGTGCAGGACTAGATTAGTCCTGCACTGAAGATTAGTAAATCTGGGGGCTTATCTTAGGCCTTCTTCTTTTCCTCTTACCTGGCAGTTCCATCCTTAGCATCCTTTTCCCAATATACCCAGTATCCCTCCTCAGCACATGTCCAAACCAACACATTCTTGCCTCTCTAACTGTCTCTAAACCATCAAACCTGGCTGACCCTCTAATATACTTATTCCTAATCTTGTCCACCATCGTCACACCCAGTGTAAATCTTAATATCTTTAACTATGCCACATCCAGCTCTGACTCCTGCCTTTTTGTCAATGCCACTGTCTCCAACCCATATAACATAGCTGGTCTCAGTACCTTCTTGTAGGCCTTCCCTTTCACTCTTACTGGTACTCGTGTGTCACAAATCCCTCCTGACACTCTTGTCCACCCACTCCAACCTGCCTGTACTCTTTTCTTCACCTCTCTTCCACACTCGCCATCACACTGAACTGTTGATCCCGAGTATTTAAACTCATCCACCTTTCCAATTCTACTCCCTACATCCTCACCATTCTTCTATCCTCCCTCTCATTCACACACATATATTCTGTCCTAGTCCTGCTGCCCTTCATTCCTCTCCTCTCTAGAGCATATATCCACCTCTCCAGCATCTCCTCAACCTGTTCCCTACTCTCACTGCAGATCAAAATGTCATCTGCAAACATCATAGTCCATGGGGACTCTTGTCTGATCTCATCTGTCAACCTGTCCATCACCATTGCAAATAAGAAAGGGCTCAGAGCTGATCCTTGATGTAATCCCACCTCCACCTTAAACACATCTGTCACTCCCACTGCAGACCTCACCATTGTCATACATATCCTGTACCACCCTTAGATACTTCTCTGCCACTTTCAACTTCCTCATACAATGCCACAACACCTTTCTAGGCACCCTGTCATATGCTTTCTATAAGTACACAAAGACACAATGCAACTATTTATGACCTTCTCTGTACTTCTCCATCAACACTCTCAGAGCAAACATCACATCTGTAGTGCCCTTTCATGGCATAAAACCCTAGTTTTACAAATTCAATTGCTTTTTGATAGCCTCTTTCCATAAGAGACATGGGGGCCAGATTGGGGTTAAATTTATAATTTCCCATCCAGTTGTCAAGGTTTTTTTTAATGGAGTCAAGCTGTACCATTTTACATGAAAGGAGAGTTTGTTCCGTACTGCAGGGATCCTTTGGGACACGTATCAGTCTCACCAGCACATTCTGTTTATGTCACAAGTGAAGTTCAGATCCTTGAATCTAGTATTTCTGCTGCTGTTTCTTGTGCACATGTGCAGCAGATTCATCAGGGCTGGAGCTGGGTATTAGATGTGAATGTACCATACTTCTACAGTACTACAGGACAAGCACAACATCTAGTTTACGTCCTTGGAGGGTCAAGTGTCTAGAAAGATGGGATATTATTAGAGTTGATTGTACCTTATTTCTACAGTACTACAGAACAAGTACAACATCTAGTCTACCTCCTTGGAGGGTCAAGTTAATAGAAAAGGATGGAATGTTTTCATTATGATGGCATTTTCACCAAGATTTATGTACTACCTGTTTATGAGACTCCTGCTTTCCAACCAGCATGTCCAGGCAGCCTCAGTAGACAGATTAAAGTCACCTGCTAAGATGTTAAATGATGCTTCCAGAGTAGTGTCCTCCCATCTGTGCACAGATTCCTCATAAAAGGTTTCCCCATCAATATTAGGTGCATATTATTTATCAATAGTTCATTTTTCATTATTAATTACACCCATCCAGATCAACCATTGACCTTCAATACTCTTAAGAACTTGTGTGGTCACTACAGGCAGAGAACAATGGAACGTTATTAAAATACCTCTCTTTCCTCCCCATGTTTATGAGCACGAATCACTGATTAAACGGTGTAGAACAAAATGTAAAGGCTTCTTGTATTTTAACCAAGAAAAACAGTGGAACCCAGAATTCTATACAAGCCCAGGCATCAAAGTAATATGATGAAAACACCAACCAGTATATCAATCAAATAAGCACCTCCACATGTACAGCCAAGCTACATAAATAGTGAAAATTGCACAAAAGTCATAGGAAACAAAATTAAAAGTTGAAAATACTTCCACAGTTTAAAAAACAATAAACATTTAATGCTCTAAGCACTTTCATCCCTCACAACCAAATTGTAACTTCATCAGAAATAAAAACACAATATAACATTACTTCGTTTTATATAAAAATGCTAATTACTCCTTTAAATATAACAGTTATCTATTTAAAGATATATGCACAATAAAAACATCACATGTATTACATAAAAAATATATGCGCATATATATATATATATATATATATATATATATATATATATATATTATATGTGTGTGTGTGTGTGTGTGTGTGTGTGTGTGTGTGTATGAGTATTTATATAGCTGCTGAAGTGATTATTTGAAAGCTAGAATAGTCATATATCTTAAACATTGTTAGGGCAACGTAAGAGATTTAGCTCCCATTTTAACAATGAAGCTTATCACAGAAACATTCAAACAGCACCTTATTTAAGATCTAACTGCTTTAACACCATACTCATGTATGAAAACAGTTAAGGATAAAGTATTACTTGTCACTGGCAAACATAAGTTAGTAGCCATCCAGTGACATTTAGAAGGTGCAATAGGGTTATTTTTTTTTTTCTGCTACAGTTCCTTATAGACTTCTACAAAGGGGCAAAGCATCAGAAGTCTGGGTTTTCAAACATAAATTTAACTTGATTGTTGTGGCTAAACATTTGAGACCATTGAGGCATATAAAATATCATTAACGTATTTGATTTAATAAATACATTAGATTTGCATCTAGCATATCCTAGTTCAGTTAATTAAACATAAACATTTTAAGCAGAAATAGGTATACTAAACACACATTGTAAAGGTGGCTTTATAGTGCAAAATGTCCATTTATATGCATTCCACTTCTTACTCAAGCCATTCCCCCAGATTCTGCAAGCCTTGCACGGCATGCAGAATTATTGCAGGAGCTCAAGCAGGCAATATGTCTGCCGTGTGATCCAGGAATAGCCTGCAGGGGCATGCACGAACGCTTCTGCACTAGTCCTGCACGGACTCAGCCCCTGCATGCAAATTACCCCATTTGCAGGAGAAATCCATGCAAATGAGGTGAATATGTGATCCAGGAAGCTGGAAACCGGCCGTGCAGGACTAGTGTAATCTGTAGAAATGTACTCGGTTAGTAACCGAGTACATTTCTGCAAATTCCAAAACGGAGCCGTGACAGCTCCAAACAAAGGGTGCATATCATTCAGGAAGCATGCCAATGGCCAAGTATAAGGCCATTGGCATTGAAAACAGCTTAAAAAATGAATAAAAATCAACATTTATTTTTTTAACCGATCTCAGCTGTTTAAGCGTAGGGCAGCGTCGTGCAAATGGGATCGAGGGCAAAATAAGAAAAGAAACCTAAAATAAGCATTCTAACTCAAATCACTATTCTGCCATTAGTCAATGGCAGGCAGAAGTCAACATGACCAGTGAGTAGAGGTTGCTAAGGGGGGATGCTCAGTGTGAGACATGTAACTATGCAAATGAGGGCAATGATAGTGAATCCCAGATTTCCCCAGCATGCTAGTCAGCTCCCAACAGTGTAAGAGCAGGAATAGCTTGGTGCAAGCCTACAAGTTAGCTGACATCATATGGGTGTGTGTCAGGCATACTGTAAGTAGACTGGAGCCCTGTGGCAGGTTTGCTCCTAGCTAAGCACAGCTAGGCAAGGGGGTGTGTCGGAGTCTGCCTAGCACTCTTTACATTGCCTAAGCGGGTGTGCGAGCTGTGCACCGGGTTTGAAAGAAAAAAAAAGGTAAACTAGGAAATAGCAGCTCTGTGCACATTTGAGCACTGTGTTTGTGATGCGCACCCCTGGGCTTAAACAGGAAGGCAATGGGAAGGGAAAACAGTAATAAGAAGTTAATCAAGGAGAACTAGCATAGCTGGCAGGTGAAATGAATTAGAATCAGCCAATTACACAGGCAGCAGACCAGCCCAGCCCAGCCCAGAATACTACAATAAACTATGCAAACACCTTCCACTCTGGTTTTTCCCATACTCTACACCACCAGTGTATGCAAGCATGGAAGTTTTAACAACAAAACAAGAAAATGAATGGGGCTGTAATAGCTATCATACAACTTGTGGAAGAGGCTGAGGGTGGTGAGGATGTGAATGCTGTCAACCAACCCACAGTGAGGAGACAGAGAAGAGTGTACAGACCCAGGGTAACCTACCAGGGGATACATGAGCTGGAGATAGTGGAGTGCTATAGGGTAGACAGGAATCTCCTACAGCAAATCGTTGAGCTTTGCCCGCCACGCATGATGCACAGAACTAACAGAGGGGAACCCATCCCAGTGGATACCAAGGTATGTGTAGGCCTAAGAATACTAGCTACAGATACCTTTCAAAGGCCAACTGGGGATATGATGGGGATCTCACAGGCATCAGCATTCAGGATACTCCACCAGTTCCTGGATGCCATGTCAGCACATACCGGTGAGCATGTATATTTCCCCAACACCCGTGAGGCATTGGCCAGCACTATGCAACTATTCCACCAAATAGTAGAATACCCTGACATAGTGGGTGCTATAGACTGCATGCACATATGCATCAAAGCACCACCCGGTGAGCAGGGTAGGGTCTACATCAACTGCAAGGGCTTCCCCTCCATCAACTGTCAGGTCATGTGCGATGCCCAAGGCATAATAATGAATGTGTGTGCTGGCTGCCCTGGAAGCTATCACAATTCCCACTTCTGGCATCTGACGCAGCTGTACCAGAGATTTGCCAATGGGGACATCACTCACGGTCACCTAGTGGGGGATGCTGGATATGCATTGGAGCCATAGCTGATGACACCCATCAGAAATACACACCCGAACAAAATCTCCATAATGAGGCACACGCACAGACATGAATCATAATAGAGCATGTGTTGGGATGCTCAAGTCACAGTTCTGGTGCCTGGACACATCAGGTGGAGCCTTGCAGTACTCACCAGCTGCAAGTACCCAAATTGCATAGTGTGTGCCATGCTACACAATATGATCCTGCGGAAACAGCTGCAGAAGGAACAGCATGGGGCAGGGCCACACAGCCCCCCACCATTGCCAAGGCCTCCACAGGCATGGAGTGACTCGGAGGAGGAACAGCCTGAGCCTGCCCCAGTAGGCAGAAGGAGCATGCCCAGTATGCTCTGGCCTTGGCAAAGAGGCAACACATAACACATACACTGACACAGGAGAGACCCTGGGAATAACACCTCTCTCTGACTCTCACATACAGTAAAAGGAATGCCAAACATGGCACTACCTGTGCTCAATTATGTGTAGGGAGTGCACTATGTTATTTATTTTATTTATTTATTTTACATTTATTTTATTTTACATTTGTTGACCGGGATAGTCCGACTGGATGCATGTCTATTTTCAGTGGAGACCCGGGGAGAAAATCTCCATGGAATAAACATCATAACATGTCACATATTACAAATAACAAATATATTATTTACAGAGATTAGATGGGCAGACAATACAAATTACATATAGAATATTTTCAGTAATTAGAAGAGCAAACATTATAACAAATCTTCAGTTAGTGTTATTCAGCAAGAGAATCGGATAACAATACATAGTTGGCTACCTAGCAGATTTACACATTCCAGAGACAGGTTAACCAGGCTTGATACAGTGACATAGCCAATTTGTTCCCAGGTGGTGTTTGAGCCTAGTTTTGAACTGACCAAGTGAAGAGAGTAAGGTAATATCAGCTGGTAGAGAGTTCCACAATCTATCTACAGAATTTACGAAGAGTGAGTCACCGGCTGAGTTATTAGTTTTACATATCTGAATAAGGAGTCTGTTGGAGGAGCACAGCAGTATAGGATTATTAGGGTGACAAGATCTTTAAGTGCAGGGGTATTGTTAGGGTTATATATGATTTTATGGGCTATAACCAATTGGTTATATAGTATTAGACTGGGTAGTTCAAGCCATCCAAGCTGGATTAGATTGATGCAGATGTGTCCTAAAAGGCATCCCAGTGACAAACCTGACAATGTGGTTATAACAGATTGAGAGTTTGTTCATGACAGTCTTGTTAATATTAGAGAAAAGAGGGGATGCATACAGAAGAGTAGAGAGAAGGTGAGATTGAGCTATGGCAACTTTGGCTGGGGGGGTTAGGAAGGCTTTTATTCTGTAAAGTGATCCTAGTTTTTTGTTGATGGTTTTGATCAATTGATTAACATGTATGTCGAATTTTAGATTATTATCTATAATGACACCTAATAGTTTAGTGGAGAGGTCAGGGAAAATTATTGTTCCGTCATTTGTTTTTATTATAAAGTTAATGGCAGTAGACCTTTGTGTAGGTAATAATAACAGCATTTTAGTTTTTTAGGATTTAGAATTAGACGCTTTTGGAAAAGCCAGTTTTCTATTGTTTTAAAGGTAGTCTGGGTAGCTAACTGTAACTCTATTGGGGATGTGGCTGAGCAAATCAGGGTAGAGTCGTCAGCATATTGGATACGGCTGACTTTTGGGATGACAGTATTCATATTGTTGATGAAAATGGAAAATAACAGTGGCCCTAGTATAGAGCCTTGTAGTACTCCAAGGTTGTTAGTTAGTAGGTTAGAGAGTTTATTCTGCCAGAGAACAGCCTGCTGTCTACCACTTAGATAGGATTTAAACTATTGAAGGGCTTTAGGATCTAGACTGAGTGTTTGCAGGGTGTGGATTGATAGTTGGTGGTCAACCATATCAAATGCCTTGGAGAGATCCAAGAAGAGGGCTGAAGAAATATGGTTAATGTTACGATTATGGTTTATGGTGTTGGTAAAGGCTAGTAGGGCTGAGGTAGTACTGTGGTGAGGTCTGAAACCATGCTGAGTATCTTCCATGAGGTGGTTATGGATTAGGTGGCACATGAACTGTCTCTAAATACATTTTTCCATAATCTTTGCAAGTGGAGAGAGAGTATAGCTATAGGCCTATAGTTGGAGAATTCAGTAGATCTATCTCCTTTATGGAGTGGGATTACATACGATATTTTCCAGACAGTGGAAATTTGAGCTTCTTCTATTGTTCGATTGATAAGTATTGATACCGGGTATGCAATAGCATCAGCTGATTTTTGTAGGTATTCAGCAGGAAGTTGGTCTGCTGATAGTGTGGTGGGTTTTAGTTTTTTGATTAGGGTATGGATAAGTGATGTGGCGACAGGTTGAAAACTAAATGAGAGTAGGTTTCTAGAGGTGGTACTTTCTGGGCCAAGGGAGCTAGGAGGTAGTTGGCTGGCTAGGGCCTGAATTGTCTCAGTAAAGAATCGGTTAAAACTATTTGAAACATCCTCTGGGGTTTATCAGTAGTGGCAACTGGGATGGGGGTAGTGGTTTGTCCAGGGTGTAGTAGTTTATTCAAGCCTGCCCAAAACTTCTGAGGGTTATTTTGATTTTCTGTCTGTAATTTGCAGTAGTATTGTTTTTTTGTCTTGTAGTATGAAATTTTTAGTTTCATTCCTAAGTTGCCTGTATTTAATTTGATCTTGTGGATGTTTAGTTGAATGCCATAAAGCCCAGGCTTTGTTTCTAAGGCTAATTTTGAGTCTACTCTAGTCTCTTTTGAAAGCCATGGTGTGTTTTTTGCCTTTGTTCTTTTTGAGCGATTAGGTGCGTGTAAGTTAAGGATCTCAAGGAATTTATTGTTAAAGTACACAACTGCTTCCTCTAAGGGGAGGAGTTCTAAAATAGACCAATTACATGATTTTATTTCCTGATGGAATTTGGCTGAGTCAAAGTTTTGTTATTTCTAACATTTCTTATTAAGAGTTGTTGGGGATTGATAACTTTGTGCTTAATTATATATGTGAGATGGTGATCGCTTAGACTATCAGGGAGGGTACCAGAGGTGTACAGATGGGCATGACTATTGATGAGTACCCAATCAAGTATGCTTTCTTTTTGGTTGGGCTTACCTACCCTAGTAGAGGTGTTAATGATTTGCATAAATGAGTGTAGGTTAATATGGGTGGTTGGGGATTCTGATGAACAGGTGGCCCAGTCTATATTGAAGTCTCCGAGAAGTAGGACCTCTTGGGGATAGTGACTAGGTATCCAGTGTAAGGTTTCTTCAAGTGTAGCTATATTGTTACCTGGGGGAATATACATGCAGATGATTTAAATGCATTTACTTTTGTTAAGTTGCAGTTTGGTGGCTAGAATCTCTAAATTGTTAATCTGAGGTGGTTGTACTACATCTGTGGTTACATTCAGCTCTGATTTACAGAGTATAGCTACCCTACCCCCCTTCCTGGAAGCACGGTCTAGCCTGTGTATGTTATACTCAGGAGGTAGTACTTCATTGTCTGCAGTGGTAGGTTTTAACCAGGTCTCTGATAGACAGAGAATCTCAGGAGAGTGAACAGCAAGGAGTACCTTGTTATTAATGCTTCTAATAATAAGATGACAGGTTAGGAGAGAGTTAGATGACCTGGAAATTGTAGGATTGTAGCTTAGGTTACAGGTAGAGGGGGAGTATGTGTCTAAGGTGGATGGGCAGGGTTGGGGTGTATGTCTCCACCAAGTAATAGGCTAGGTCTAAGCTTGGAGATAAGTTTCAGGAATTTGTCTGCAGGTTTGTGGTAGAGTTTGATTCTAGTGCTAATTTTCCTAGAGTTGATGTGTAGGAAGTGAGAACAAGATGTTGGATATGTCCTGGTACTGTAGGTATGGTTGATGGTGGGATGGTTGACAACTTGGGTGATAGCATGGGTCTTTGGAACTTGAAGTCCTGTGAGAGACTGATTTTCATATAAGGTAAGCAAGTATGGGACTAATAGGAAGGGTAGTAAAAAGCAGTGTAACATTGTTTGGGATGTGGCTTGAGAGATAAGAAACTGTTATACCTGGAATTGCTGTACCTGAAGATAGAGTGGTTAGGTAATTGTACTGGAAGGGGTGGGAGTCTGCCAGATGAAAGTTGATAGGTGCTGGTGAGATGTAGGTAGAGAGTTTGGGTGGGGAATAATTATAACAGCAAGAGGTGATAGGAGCTAGTAGGTGGGGGAGTGGCTAATGAGGTAGAACTGTAGAGGTAGTGGGGGTGGGTGTGAATTTGGGGCAGGGAGGGGAGCGCAGTGAGCCTGAGTGTAGCAAGGGTGAATAGAGCAAGGCTATTGCAAATCACAAGGTTTTCTAGTCTGCCTTAGAGCAGTTAGGTAGGTATTATGGCACTTTTTTATGCATTTAATTTTGTTAGCTTATAGGTTCAGTTTATAGGAAGTGAAGCCTTTAGATTATGTCCTTTTGTATTACACGTTTTAAAGTTAGTATGCTATAGATAATACAATTTTGGGATTGTTGTGATGGTAAAATTTCAAAGGTTAGAGGGCAGGGGTAAGCTACTTTTTAGGTAGGGTTAGGAATAAGCCAATTCAAATTCTCTAATGAGAGAGAGAGCAAGGTAAAAAGAAAGATCTAGCAGAAGAGCAGCTAGAAGGAAAGGAGATTTATAACTGAGTAGAGTTCAGCAAATTCGGAAGAAGACAGCAGTAGAAGGAGTGAGGTACAAAAGGGGAGGGCAAAAACAGAAATAACTGCAGGGCCAAGTTCTATAACTGCACAGCAAGGAACAATCACTTAGACTACCAGGTACTCTGAAAAGTATCTATGCAGCTGACAATTTTGTAGACTAGGAATTCTTAGAGAAATAGACACCTTGTGCCAGGGGTGAGTATGGAGTGGGAGAAATATGGACAAGTGTATTGAGAAGGAGAAGACTGAGTAAAACAATGATTCCAAACTAGAAAGTGTTGGGTTTAGAGAGATCTCTGGTGGGGGTGGAGGTTACCAGCAGTGTGCAAACCCTGAATACATTCTAATGAAATTTACAATCATAGAAGGGTTACATCATTAACATACACACTAATGTTCCTGTACTTTAAGTAAACCGGCCACAGACTTTTATAGATGCAGCTTGCTAGTAGAGAACTGCTATAGGGATGGTAGAGAACTGCTATAGGGATACACCACAGTGTTTGTATTAGCTGACAGCTGTAAATGGAAATGAAAAAAGAAGAAGGTTAGGAAGAGCTGATAAGGGGAGTGCTAGAGGAGGTAGGACTGTATTTATAATTGGTGCAATATAAGAAAGGAGTGGAAGGAAATAGGTAAAACAACCTAATAACACTACAGTTACAGAGTTAAATTAAAAACTCTATGCAGTAATTTGACACTAAAAATATGTTCAAACAAATACAACAAGCATCTAGGCATATATACCATCCAGGGGTGGGAGGATGACATAATGGTTAAGGAGTTTACCTTAAAGACACAAGGTGCATGGTTTGATTCTCACATGGGGTAACTGGCTAGGCTTCAAATGGCCCAAAAGGGCAGTTAGCCTAGTACTAACCTATGAACCTATGAACCTATGAACTTAAGCAGCCCTGCAGCACCACCCTCAATACTGGGGCACCCACAAGGTAAGTGACTCACACATGCCAGTCAGGGGGGTTCACATTCCCAACAACAGTCACAGCCAGCAGGACAGGTGTAGACAAACACAAACAAAGGCTGTGCTATGGCCTCTGAAGGATGCCTATGGGTAAACACCCCCCAGGACTACACAGACAGACTACAGCAGGTCAGGCAGTGGGATCTTAGTTCTGAAGGGTAGGAAGTCAGAAACTAATACTTAGGTCAATCAAAGCTAAGACCTGTAGTACACTGATATGGCTCTAGGCAGCATGATAGGTTAGAATACAGAATGAAATGTAATACCTGGCATACCAGTGCAGTCATAGCAAATGTTTACAAGTGTCAGGTGTGCCCCCCATCCTACGTAGAAATGTAATAACAGTCAGGTGTGCCCCCCCCCAATCCTGTGTAGAAATGTAGTAACAGTCAGGTGTGCCCCACCAATCCTGTGTAGAAATGTAGTAACAGTCAGGTGTGCCCCCACAGTCCTGTGTAGAAATGTAGAAATAGTCAGGTGTGCCCCCCAATCCTGTGTACGAATGTAGAAACAGTCAGGGGTGCATCCCCCAACCCTACCTATATATGTAGTAATGATCTGGTGTCCCCCCAATCTGATGTACACACGCCGTAACAGTCAAGTGTGCTCCCCCCCACAACCCTATGTAGAAATGTAGGAACATGTATGTGTAGGTATAATACCAGTGGAGCACATATGCACAGAGGTGGCCAAGGTAGCAGGATAGGTTGTAGCAGCTGCAGAATATGCAGGTATGTGTGTGTTAGGTTGGTGTGTGTTTCATATTGTGTGAGAGTGGTCGGTTGGTTGGTATGTATGCATGTTGAGGTAAGACCTGGTGGCCATTGCCCACTACCGCTGATGACAGGGACAAGTCCTCACAACTGCAGTGTCAAACACAATACCCACAAGTAAAACACAAGCAAACAGTAAGCATTTGCAAATGTATGGTGGTAATATGTGTTGCCATCTGAACGACTGACATGGCATGGCTGTTGAGCCAGATATACAAGCAGTACCCAGGGGAAAGTACCCCAGACATATAGTATATATTGTATCACTGTGAAATGGACACACCCTTGGAATAGTACAAACAGGTATACATCACATTATCTGGTCCTGTAGTAGGGGATACCGGTGTTGTCTGCCTAAACACTAGCAGATCACAAAGGAGGTAGGATTGATGTATTGGGAAACAGCTGATGTAACTTCACATGCAAGCATAACTGGAATGCCACATGCATATCTGTGTGTCAGATGCAAGTAGTGTCCATAGCACACATGCAATCAGCTCACACAAACACCACCACAGGTACCTCTCTGGTTATATGCCTGATGTGGGGAATGGGTACAATATGACCCCAGCTGTATATGGCAATAGTGAAATAATGCAGCATGCTGTGCAGGTGTCCCATGCAGGTGTGTCACCAGCTGTAGGTAGCTCCCTGCCAGCATCCACACCACCAATCAAGGCTGATAGCAGGTAGTGGCATGAACACCTAGCACACCTACCCTGTCACCCCAGGGGAATATACTGTATGGCGGTCTGAGTCTGTAGTACAGACAGAATGTAATGGCCTGCCACATCTGGCCTGCAGCAACAGCTAATGGCCCACAGGCCTCTGCCTAGGGCCTGTGTCTCGCATGTACTGCCAATGCATGTTATGTCTTGGACCCCCAAGTAACAACATAACACACTCCACATACACCAAATGCAAGGCCATGTGGACAAACCACAGTAACATGTCCACCATGTCCCACTGCATGAACTGTTAACCAACACCAGCACACAGCCGTGATGTGGTGATAACCATAGGGAAAGCATCAGAGAATGTATGCATAATGTAAGGAAGAGGAGAGAATAACTGAGGGGGGGGGGTAGGAGCATGGGCAGCATGGAATTTTCAAGGTCCGACACAAAGCTGTGTGCACACACTATCCCTGGCTGTAAACACATAAATGGGTGCCTACATACCTGACCACACACCACAATAGGGGTAATGTCCTGCCTCTGAGTAACCTGTGCATATCTGTACAGCTGTGAGGTACTGCCACAGCAATATAAGGCTATACTGATATGTTGATGAAGGTACATGTATGGGATCCCCTGCCAGCACTGTACCAAGGTGCTGAACCAGATACACAGACCCAGCAGCAAGTGTCTGCAGCACCCCCTCCAGGATGGCATAACCTACCATTAATATGTAGGTGTCTGCCCACAATACCACATACAGCTGCAGTCAGCCTTGTCCCCCAAAACATCACTGTGAGCAGGAATGTCTACCTGACAATACATGAGGACAGAAAACATCACAGTGTATAACAGTACACTTGTCTGAATATCTCTGCTAACAGCAGTACCATGTAGCTGAAGCAGCACAGACACAATCACTACAGTACATACTATCCTCTGCACACTTTGTCCCCATATTGCCAAATGATTGATGGATACCCTGCAGAAACAGTTTGATACCTGTAGGTGTACAACACAAAGGTCTGCACTGGAGTACAAACTACCTGGAATCGATCCACACATGCAATACAGAAGGTCATACTGGGCATGTTCACACACTTAGAGAAATGAAGGCGATGTCAGACAACAACATACTGAAAGGTCATACTGGGCTTGCTCACACACTTAAACACATGAAGCCCATGTCTGCAAATAACAGTGGACCAAACATATCTGGCAGTTGCAGATGTTAATGCAGACACTCCTCTGTATGCATCATGCATGCTTTGCACACAGTGGATAGGAATACAGACATATATTCAAGGACAGCACACTATAATAAGCCAAAAGCAGATGTATATAGACGTGTGGAAGAGAGTGACTGTGACAAGGAGCCATCCAGGCCTGTCCCACCCAGCACACAGCCAAATGGCTACAACCACATGAGGTTCAGATGTCACTCACTGTAGATACTAGCCAATGGTATCTGTCAGCAATACTGACTATGTAGTGCAAGTTCTAGCTGTGCAACATGACTGTACAAGGAAGTAGGCATCTAACAGCTGTATAGACATACCTGTGGAACATTGTCCTGTGTGTGCCTGCATGTAGTGTGTTAACACCTAGATGAATGGGTTATGGCCCATGCACACACACTGGCCTCCCCATAGCCCTACTATGACAAGCCTGCTGAGGGCATCCACTGTGAAATACAGCTTTGGGAAGGTTGTGGCCCAGTAATCTCCATGACACATCCTATAACAGTGTACTGCTGTAATGTGAAAAAATAGTTAGGTAGGAGTACTAATCCCTGGCTTAGCAACTGTGTGTGTGTGTGTGTGTGTGTGTGTGTGTGTGTGTGTGTGTGTGTGTGTGTGTGTGTGTGTGTGTTTCTGTCTATGTAGAGAGGAATGCTTTTTAGGCTAGTCACACTCCCTACAATTCAAATGCCCTACTTCAGCAAGGCTGCTGATGTTATCCACCTTGAAATACAGCTTTGGGAAGGTTGTGGCCCAGTAATCTCCATGACACATCCTATAACAGTGTACTGCTGTAATGTGAAAAAATAGTTAGGTAGGAGTACTAATCCCTGGCTTGGCAACTGTGTGTGTGTGTGTGTGTGTGTGTGTGTGTGTGTGTGTGTGTGTGTGTGTGTGTGTGTGTGTGTGTGTGTGTGTGTGTCTGTGTTTGTAATTCGTATCCTGTGTGGAGGTGGTTGTGACTGTGTAACAACTGGTGTCAATGGGGAGAGGGTTTTGCAAATTTCTTATATGGTGGCCATAGTATGTATCACAATGTCCATTGTACAGGGATAACAGATGTGAAATAGCCAAGAGGCTGTGGTGCATATCCATACCCCTACATTTGACATCAAGCCCAGATGAACAAAGTAAGTGACCCTAGTATTACCCAGATAATACTCTCAACCCATGTCTCACACACACACACTTGCCTAGGCAACAGCCGCTATGTTGGTAGTACCCTGCATGTTGCCTACTGATAGTAAACATGCTGTGATTGCAGTGGGTTACAGTGGGCATGGCACCCTAACCATCAGTCCAATAGGCACGTACATGCTGACAGTGCACCTTCCCCATGTTCCCCACTGGACAGCTGCAACACCTGTGGTGCCTTCAAATGTGACCCACAAAAGACATACCATGCCTGAAAACACTCCCTGTATGGACAGATGCCACTGACACCAGGGAATATCAGTATCATTCTATCAATGTAAGTGCTGGGTCAACCTGCCGTCCATTAACAGTTCCCGCCACATGAGGCCAGGACTGACACATCTGATGATAACAATCTGTGTAGACAACATGGGCCAGACACCCCAGGTACAGTTCCACATGTCACTGTACATGCATGTGGGAGGTGTGCACATCCCTGACACCATCCATGCTGTGGACTAAGGAACACGTACATGGCAAGCAATGCATAGCATTGGCCACATGCAATAGTCACTCAGGTGACTGGATGGTGAATACAATACCCAACTGTGTGGTCAGATCAAGACACTACACCCCTGAGCCACAATGAAGACCATTGTCATGTGGCCTGATGCCAAGTTATACCCATCACCTAGCCTTGTACAGCTATCTGGCACAGTTGACCATGACACACCCGTGCAGCAATGCACCCATGCGTGTTGGTACTGTCACCCTATATCTGTGTGTGTGTTGCATGATGCGTATGACTACATTCACACTCACTACAACTGCCATTGTCATACTGAAGTATGCTGTCTGATGTCAGACAACTCCACATACCCTTTGCCCATATAACCTCCGTATGACCCCTGTGGTGCATGTGATACCTGCAATGTAATGTGTTGTGGCAGTCTCACTAGTGATGATTTGTATTCCTGGCCCTGCCAAGTGTGTCAATTTGTGTGCGTCCCTGTGAGAGTGTGGCTGTGTTGATGCTGGCATCTGTTTATGTGGAGAGGCATGTGTACTACACCTACCATAGAGCTACCATACCCTTGTTGCAAATGTCACTCACCATCACATATACATTTTGGCTCCTTGACATGTAACCAATGTGGCGCATCCAATAACTGCATAGACATGTGATAGCATTACATAGTCATCAGGGGTTTGATACTCTGTACTGGTAGGTGTGTGACACAAACATGCTTATTGTTTACTCTCCCACCCCTCCTTGACTATTTTTTGCCTCGGTCTGCCTCTTTCACTCCCTCTCTGGTGGACGTGGAGACTTACACCTACTGTGCTTAGGCAGCAGCATGTGTAGTTTAAGTGTTGCTCATGATCAGCTGATGGCCTCTGCAGGAATTGCAGCCCTCCTCTGGCTGATTGCATGTGGAACAGCTGTAGTAACATTCCCATAGCCAATTGCATGGAAACATACTCCAATATCTAGGAACATCATGTTGGTGTTGGACCTTTACATTCACTGTGAGCAGGAACTTGATCCGTTGTTTGGCAAACAGCATCTCAGATGGATTGGGGATCTACCGCTAACAACATACACTCTGGAAACAGAGCAACACACAGGAGGGTGATGCCCTGTTTCCACAGTGTATGTGGAAACAGGGCAACACACAGTTGGGTGATGTGCCTGACCTGACTACAGACTGTAAGTGCTGCTATACTGAATTTGGAGTAATGTTGGTTCAACAGGGTGTGTGTGGATATGGCTGTTCTACATGTTTTAATAGCTGCCATGTCAGTACTATGTTTATGAGGAAACCCCCATCTGTAGGGTCTTCTGCAGACTGGGCAGTGTGTGGTGCCTTTTGTTTCATGCGCTACCCACAGAGCACCTGTCTGTCAACTGCAGATAGTAGTGTGAGGATTGCAGTCTGTAGATGGTGACAGCCGTAAGAGTTACTGAATTCATATCCCTCAAAGGACATATGTTGCAACAAACCCCGTTACAACAGTCAATATATGAGGGTATCACAGCAACATGTCAATGTTGGCCTTGTGTATGTGCCTCCAGCCACAACTCTGTCAACCTTTGTATATATGTCATGCAGTAAGAGGTGCATATGTGCTGTACACCATAATTAGTGTCATCATATCTGATAACAAGCCAGTAAGATATCAGATTGCTACACATGTTATGTGTAGTAGGGGTTACAATTTATGACATAACCTGGACATTCTGTGATTGTGTGTACACTACTGAGGTCTGTGTACTCATGGTGATTGTCAACACTGTGTGTATTGTTCATATGTACTTTGGCCTGTGTACAGACTGTGGTAGATGTAATTGTTCATGGTCCTGTTCTATCCAATGTTACATGCTGCTCCACTGTATGTTACCGTATTGGCTTACAAGTTTGTAGGGCCATACACTCACATGTCCCATACTACAGACAGGCTTCGGACAATACTGTGGAGCAGTCCAGTATATGTAGGGTTAGTGTGTGAGTGGCACATATGAGGATGGTGTTGCACAGATAGTCCATATATTGTAATATTACACTAGCTTACCATATGTTGTGGTGTCTGTGTTCACATTGGTTGTGGTTATGCACTTTCACACAGGTGTATTATACTCTGTGCTGTGACATGCCAGTAGAGCTTGCTATACATGGTGGTACATGTGCATTCCCTCATAGGAAGTGTAGGCCAGTATTGAGCCAGTCTGCCTGTAGCCTGCACAGTGCATTGTTACATGCCCAGCGGCTTAGTGTACTTACCCAGTGAGATGTCATGTGCAGATACTTGCCAGATGTACTGCTGCCAGGCCACCATAACAGTCATGCATGTCAGATAGATCAGTGGGATGCTGTACAGATGTATGTCAATATCTAGTGGCTAGTATGTGACCATGGCACCTCTGTACCAGAGGTTATCATATGTAAGGGCAGACAGGGGTGTGAGAATGCATAACCTATGGGTGCAAATGTGTACCACTAGTTACATGTTATACACATCTACAAGGCTGTTAACATCTACTTTGTCAGGCTTGGTCCACATGTCTTGCACTAAGGGGTTCTATGTATACCTCTGGACTGTCCAGAGTGTGTCAGACTGTCCTCATATATTGGCCAATATCTCTGCTGTAGTCCACAGGAGCATTATATGCTGGCAGTGATACTGTCCTATGATGCCCTTAAGATGTCTGTCAGTAGCCAATGGCGTACATGATAAAAGCAGATGTGACCACCTAAACACACCATGTCTATGCTGCCTTAAGGTATCTGGATGTACATTACCATGCAATCCAACTTGAGTAAATGCAGGCGTATCGCCTCCTGCCATACAGACTGTTATGTTTGTCAGTGTGCTTGATATGGTGCCAGTTATGCCTTGTTATGTAACAGTTACATCCCATTGTGTCAACTGAGTTATTTACCCCCTAGAGACCGTGTACAGAGTGTAGATAGAGGCTGCTAGACTATACAATTGCATTACTTACTGCTGATTATTTGGTATCCTGTGGCCCCGTCTTTACTATTGTACTACTTGAAGGCATCGGCCTGGACAGCAACATTTGTAAACCTTTCTGGACTACTGTATTAGTATAACTGTTTCGCAGTTGCATTACTCTGTTTATATGGCTGTCAGTGTCTAAACAGCTATGTGACATGGCATATACAACTTTAATGGTACACAAATAAAGCTTCCCCATTTATGCAAACCTGTGTGTGGTGTTATATCCCTTGACCTCTCTGTGAGTATATGTTGCAGGCAACAATTGTCATTTGTATGTGTGGCTCATACAGTGTCCACTTGTTAAGGTGGTAACTGTAGGCATAGTGGCTGTTCCATATTGTGTGCACCTTCTACATATGTATCTTACTATACATATCTCTGCGTGTGTATGTGTAGTTAAATATATATATATATATATATATATATATATATATATATATATATATATATATATATATATATATATAAATCTGTATCTGCATATATGTGTCTGTGTATATGCATCCTAGGGATGTTGATAGCTTCCACATTGTACATTCCCTATGGGAGCCAGACTGTACTGCATGATATGTTACTGATATCAGCAGCATCATAGAGGTGGGATGGAGTACTGTAAACATCTTGTGCCCATGTCGTGTCAGGGCCTGGTTGTGGGATCTGTAACAGATGGTAGTGTAATGCAGGGCAACCTTGTTTGGCTGTGGGGGGGTATACCTATTCGTACAAGACGTATGTTGATTAGGGCCTCTCAACCCCATTAATGATGCATGTGGACATATATGTTTCTGTTATGTTCCCATTGTTATCTACAGATGTATGTCAGTATATATCTATATAGATATATATATATCTGCTTACATATATATAACTTGCTGTCTATATATTGACATATAGATGTAAATATATATATCTATAGATGTATGGATTTGTATTTATATATGTTTATATATATATATATATATATATATATATATATATATATATATATATATATATATATATATATATATATGCATATATATATATATATATATATATATATATATATATATATATATATATATATATATATATAGATATATATAGATAGATATAGATATAAAACTATATATATATATATATATATATATATATAGACAGATAGATATATAGATATATATGCACATATATAGATATGTTTTATATGTTTAGATATTAATATACACACACACACATGCACACACACGCACACACACGCACACACACACACACACACACACACACACACACACACACACACACACACACACACACACACACACACACACACACACACACACACACATCTACATGTTGGAATACATTCCCTGTGTTGAATGACTGGGCTGGATGATATGTTTGTATAAACAACAGGGTTATGTATATCTGACATGGCTTAGTGGTAAATCACTTTGGCTATGGTGTTTAGAGTCCTGAATTTGAGCCTTGTAGAAGCTGTTTATTTTGTAGCTGGGCAGAACAAGGCCAGTTGGATATAAAGTGATTAAGGCACTTTTGAGCAGTTTGTAAGCGGGTTTGCGCAGGTTTGCACGGAGGTAAGCACTGCTGACTTCCGGTTACTGTTTCTTATACTCAGTTAGCTTCTAAATTGCTTAACTTGTGTAGGCATTGCTTACCCCATGCAAAGAGGCTTAAACCCGCTTACTGCTGCTTAAAAGTGCTTACTCCTGCTTACTCCCGCTCTAATTTCTTTAAAATAAAAGAAAAAGGGTTGCTAGGAAAGTGGTGAAAAAGGGACACAAAGAGAGAAAGACAGTAGGGAAAATAGCTAGAGATATGCAGGAAGGGTATGGGTAAGGTCCATAGCTGCCTATTTTTTATACAGCAACAGCTGTGCATATACACTTAATTTGGAGATAGATTTGGACACTCAAACCCATGGGAGAGGGGTGAGGACAACAATAATAAGTGGTGATGCCAATTAGACCTGATTACATGTGTCCAACGGACACCTGTGGAAATGGACAGCTATGTATGGGGCGAGATTTTTTTTTGGGAACAGTTGCCCTTTTTTTCTTTCATTTTTCAGGTCAGAGTGGTATGTTGGGGAGGGATAGCAGGTATATTTGGGGAGGTAGGCTGGGTAGGTTAACAGACAAGACAAAGAGGATGCATACAGAGGCAGTGTGTCACACATGTGGGGGGTAAACACCTTGATGGGGAGGGGTGTTGGGAAATCAGAAGCCCATGAGCCCACTTAGTGGAAACAATGTGACTGAGCTCCCCACCCATGGGCAGTCACCACCATTACTTTCCTAGTCAATGCTGTTATCTGTACCTTACATTGTCTTACTACATTACCCTATAGCCTTAGTTTAGACAGTGATATAGCTGTTGTCATCATTATACACGAACTAGTTTTACCTGCAGTATACACCTCTTACCTGGTATACCTGTGGAGGGAATGTATGTTAACACTAACTATCTGTTTCTACACATACTCCCAGATTCTGGGTTGATGTTGTGCACATAGATATCCAACTCTTTCTGCACAGACTCTGGCCATATGTTGACCACATGCAGGTGTACCAGGACATATCTAGAATATTGCCATTCAACCTTTAGTGACTTGATACACACATATACATGCTTTCCTGCACAGTTATATTATGTAGCACAGTGGGTGACAGTGATTAGTAATACTTTATTATTCAGAGAAACTGTAACACTCACAATTCCCTACAGTACCAAAGTAAACAGTACCAGTACAGGGTATAATGTTTTTTTTATTTCTCAGCACAGTGTTCGTATCCGGTGTAACTGTGGGAGCAATGTTTGTTAGCACTACCTGAATGTTGTCACACAAAGTTTCAGATCACACATTAGTATTGTGCATATACATCTCACTCTTTTACCGTGCACACTCTGGTCACAGCTTGACAACATGGGGGTGTAGATAGGACATACTTGGCTTATTACTCTTCTACCAGTTTCAGGAGTTGCTACAATGACAGGTTTGTTCACATAGATGTTGGACAATTACTTGTATTCCCTGTTTGCTGGCTAAACATCTGGGATCATCCCACAGACTTACCAGGGGAACAGGTGGACATGCAGCAGATATGGGCCCATATACTGGACATTCTGGTCTGACCTGTACAGTTGTGGGGTATGATTCTATATGCAGCCTACTTCCACTCCCAAGATTCAGACCATGGTTGTGTCTGCTACAACTTAAACACTGCCCATCAGAGTTGTGTGTGCTATATAGATACTGCTGTATATCTCCTATATGCTTTCTGTCTTATAATTCTCCTGTTCTTTTGCATTCTGACCTTGTATTACAACACTCTTATACAGATTTCCTAGCAGTTATATTTTGTAGGACAGTGTGGGTGACAGTGATGAGTAATACCTCATTATTGAGAGCAACTGCATATCTCACAGTACCATACAATACCAATGTTAACAGTACCAGTACAGGGTATCATTCTTGCATTTCTGGGCACAGTGTTGGTATCTGAAATACCTGTGTGAGGAATGTTTGCTAGCACTACCTGATTGTTGCCACACACACTACCAGATCCCACATTAATATTATGCACATACATCTCACTCTGTTACTGTACACACTCTGGCCACTGCTTGACAAGATGGGGGTGTAAATGGGACATACATGGCTTCTTAGTCTCATAAGGTTTTGGGGAGTTGCTAGTGTGTCAGCTTTGTTCTCATAGATGTGTGTCAATCAGTTGTATTTCCTGTTTGCTGCCTACACGTCTGGGATCATCCCACTGATTTCCCAGGGTGACAGGTTGACAGGCAACAGATATGGGCCACTTTACTGGACATTCTGGACATATCTGTACAGTTGCAGGGTATGATTCTGTATGCAGACTACTACCACTGGCAGGATTCGAACCATGGCTGTGTGTGCTAAAAAAACAACAGTTCACATCTCAGCTGCATGTGCTATTCGGGTTTTATTGCCTGCATTTTCCCTGTTTTCTGTCTATGTGTCTATCAGTTGTATTAAATGGCCTCTGGGGATTACACCAGTCATATACAGGCATTCCTACACATTCTACATATGGTGCACGGTGTGGGTAATGCTTAATACAACAGTACTATTACATGACTGCAAATCTACATTACCATATGATACCAGAGTATACACATACAGTCCGGCAGTTAGACATTTATTGTCAGGCTATTACACTTTTATTTACATACAAACTATATCAGACTCTTCCTGCCATATTTTTCGGTGTATGCAGCACTTGCCTTAAACAATACAGGTTTTATACAGGCAATTAATTTACTAATACTTTTAGATTTATTTCTTATGATGGTAAATGCAAGAGTATTACTGACCTGCCTCATGTTGCAACCTCTCCAGGTGACTTCCATGGGCCTCCTGGTTCGAGGCCTGCTCACTTGCAGCTGTGGAGGATATAAGAGGAATATTTAGCCATACCTATCCATGATATATATGACAATATATATGACTGCAATATTCCAGTGCTATAGCTTCAGCTATATTGGAGCTTTGGTATTACAGGCAATGCAAATTCTTGCAGTACAGAGCTAACAAAATGTGAAACTGCACATCAGTAAGGTCATCTTGCATAACAACTCTACCTGTAGGGTGGACAGGAAAATGAAGGCATCACACCAATTATTGGCATCATGCCTGCATTCTTTACATCACTCACAGTGGATAGGATTATGGACCCCGTAGCCCTGCAGGACATTTAGTCTATTGAAAAGTCTTTATGAGCCCTCACATAAAAATTTGGACATGGCTTGTGCATGATCCAGTCCTGCATTCATGTGTTCCTTACCCTCCCCCATTGCTCACACAATATGTAGTGCAGTCCCTCTTGTATGTGGAGCTTCGTACTCAAGGTAGACTTGCTTCCTGGAAATACTGCCTGCAATACTGAGTCCCACATGCACGTGGTGTTGTTGCATTGCTGAAGCAGCCCATTCACTTCAGTGATTTGCTCTGATGCTTCAGAATCATATATGGCTGACCTTTCCAAATGTACAGTTCTGAAGTGGTAATAGATGGAACTATATTAACCACCTAACACTGCTGGCAAATAAATATATTTTTTCAAAACTTAGTAAACATAACAAACGAGAAGAAAATACTTGGTGGTGACAACCCAAGATATGTAAGTTACAATCACATGGATTTTTATTTCGATAAGAGACCAACAGGAATGACATAAAATGAGGAAATTAAATATCCTTCTGACTAATGTATGCAATCTGAATAATACAGTCCTAGACTTAAAACATTATTTAAATTGTTATAAGGAGGAATTGGTTATTATTACTGAAACTTTGGTCAAAGATTATAACTAGACTCCGATTTTTGTCCATGCTGTTCGGAGTTGAAGAACATAGCTAAGGATGCTTTTGAGGTCTTAGAGACATTGACAAAACCTTTCCAGATAACTTTCCAGGTGCAAGGAATACAATCCCAGCTGACAGCCTCCAACTCAAATGTTCACTCTGTTAGCTGCCGACCAAGCAAATGAGTGGCCCAACTTCAAAAAAACTTTTGAGGGCCTGTAATTAAAAAAGTAGTACTCAGATGGGTGTACTGGATGGCCCCCTCCTCCCCAATGAAGGTATAGAACTATCTAATGCAATTCAAGCCACTTAACAACCTCTAACTGTTCTTCTAATTACATCAATGGACTGGCCAATATACTGGAGATCTCTAGCTATATCTGAGGCTCAACCCATGCAAAAGGAATGGGGTGGGAAACCAGTGCTTGGGAGCCCTAGGGCACCTAAAATTTTATGCCAGCAGGTATCTAGGTCTTTTAGTACCATGGGTGCTAACCTGGAAAGAGAAAGACCAGACTGTCAGATGCAGTGGAAATGGAAAGCTGCCTAAGTGTGATAATCAACTGCAGACTGGAGATAAACTGGGTTAAGGCTTTGCCAGAATCTCCTGATAACCTGACCCAGACTGGTCAGTTTTGGACCTAGCCACCCAAGTCAAAGACAGAACCATCTGCTATGGACACATCACTTGATTTTAGGGATCCCAACAGTTCACTATTATGGAAGACTTGTGCATAAAGCCAAGTGAATAAAGTGACCCACAAAGTGTGAACATGATAATTACTTGCCCCCAAATAAATGCCTCCCAAAATACTTTGCAACAGACATTTCCTAGTGGGCTCCCTCACATCAGTTACCAATCCTGGAACCTATCCCAGACCTTCTTGAATCTTTTTAGTAACATCCGGTAAACTGGCTGTTCTATTCAGTAAACTAGTTGATACATATATCCTGACTGTCCTGGGTGCCTCTGTCTTAGCACAGCAGGAGGTTAAAATAACATCCAGCCATGCACTTTTACCAAAATCTCTCTTTATACGAAGGCTCACCTGGAAATGCTCGAAAGACTTCAGAGCTAACCTATATGCTTTTTAAGCATTAGATACCCAGAAATTCCAGCAGATCAGATTGGCTATTTGCCATCAATCATCCACAGATCCTGTAGAATATGGGCAGGTGAGTCAAGTACTTCGGTGGACAGCTGATGAAATCTGGAGACCTGAAAATAAAAAAGGCTGTTAGTGAGTAAATTTCAGGCACTTGGGATACATTCAGCAAAAAAGGGCAAACTGATATGTAAGCTGTAAAGGAATAGTAACTTAACAAGGGTCTGTACCGAAATGGCTATGGAGGGATTTTTAATCAGAACTTGAACCACTGGCTGGTTATCTGAATGAAACAAAACTTTCTTGTAGCTCAGTTTGTTCCATCAGACTACTGTTGACACCCAAGTAGGCATGGATTACAAAAAGGTGATACAATGTTTTCATTTTAGGGGCCATGATGTTAGCCAAGGTGAAGACATCACTACACCTTAAAATAGGCTTCCACGTGTATCCACCTGTTGTATTTGTAAATAATAGCAGCATATCTTCTGTTACCAAATCACCTGGCCAGAAAGACTTACCATTAAAATCAAACAAGAAAATTGACCATAAGTGATTACTCCCTTTTACCCAAATCTCTCATGTTTCTGGTGTCCTCCATATGACAGATTAGTTAGGGATGTAGTGAATGCCCATCCTAGAGCCACTGCCCTCCATGCAAAATTGTGGAGGCCCAAAAACTCCATCAATGCACTGGCTCTGACCTTTTTATCAACAGGAAGTCCCTGAGTGCTGTCTTGAGTGGTCCAAGTTGGCTTCTGAGAGGCAGAATAAGGGAATAAGGAAGCCTCCATATTCAAGTCTATGCCCAGAAATACTAACGACATAACTGGTCCTTCCATTATTGTGTGATTCAGTGGAACATCCCATTGCTGACTCAGCTCTGCAAACTCATCCAAACCTCTCATGCATCCCTTCTCCTACAATCAAAACATTGTCAAGTTAGTGTATTGATTACAACTTGGGGTTCTGGGCTGCCAACAGCACTGTAATGCTGTGCTGAACATTGTAAAAGTAGCAAACATGATAGCATAGCCCACAGACACAGCCATATAAAAAAAAATCCAAAAAAAATGAATGGACTTGGAAACAGCCATGGAAACCATTATAAATGCATTTATTATAAACCAAACATGACTTAAGCAGTTTCACAGATACAATGCTTCATCAGATGTAATAAAGTCCACAGCAAATCATCATAATATAGCCACTCTTGTGGAGGTTAAACCAATCACAGTGCACACACAATTAAAAAAAATCTCAAATTAAAACAATCAAAAGGCCAACTTGATATCTATTTTAAAGGAACCAAGGGTCCTTAAACTACCAGATTATCTGTACAGCATCATCTATGCAAGATTTCTGCACCTTAGTCTCAATCTTACCAATGAAATTATTCATAGATGAGTCTTGCAAAAAATGAGTGGTAATGAATTAAAAACATCACCTTTCCTCTCTCTTCTTTGGCATCAAACCCAGTGGAAAAGTTAAAAATGATACAACGGGTGAAAACTGGAAGGGGCCAGCTATTCTACTCTCATATATTTCCCTGTCCCAAAACTCTTTCACCACTACCATTTTGCCCTGAAATGACATTAGTTTTCTAGAAATGACTCCCTCAGTGAATGCTGCTGATTTGATGGAAAGCCAATCTCTGTAGCAACTCATAAATAACCAGCTGGTTGGGATAATCTTTGAATAAGTAAACTAAAAAAAAAAAATCAGGCTTGACAGGAGGTAGTTAAATGGATGTCATATTCAAACCATGAAAGAAATTTGACCCCTGAAGCCTCAAAAGGAAGACTTGCCTTTCTCAAAATGGTTTGCGGAAGCACCCCATGGTTTGGCCTCAGGAGAATTATTGTACCTACAACCCTTGAATCCATTCTTGGATCAGCATTTCGCAATTGAATGCCTACCACTACTACTACAGTGAGAAAAGCATAAACAAAGTGGCATGAAGGCCTTGTGCCTTTAATATTATTTAAAGCCTAACAATGCATGGGCTGAGTCCTTCTGCTCCTCCATACTCAGTGCGGGTATGCTTGGTCTGACAGTCATGACCACTAGCTGTGTGTTTGCAAGACACTTCTTTTAATTTCAAGGACTTGCTGACAACCTTGAGTTTATGAAATTTATGGTAATACCAAAGCCAGGCCAGACCTCTTCTCAGCAATGGGGTTTATGTAGCATTAGCCAACAGGTTAATAGAGGCAGCACATGATTAGCCAACAGGTTAATAGAGGCAGCACTTGAGAAGAGTCCCTTTCGATGATTTCAAACATTTATGAAAAAAAACAACAGCCAATTGTCTCATGTTTCTACCCTGAAAATATTTGATTATTTTTTAAGCAAAACTGCTAATGCTAAGATAAAGTACTTAGCCCTGTGGCCACCTGTGTCTAGAAAGTGCTGGATGGCATCAGTATTGACTAAGTTGAAGATGTCGACATATTCCCCCGACTTATCTTCTCCTTAACTCAAGGTGAAATGTGAGCTGTAATAGTTGGACACAGCTGAAAAGTGCCCTGGTCTGGAACACTGATTAATTCCTGGTCTTCCTCATCTGCACTGATGGGATCTATGCCCACTCCACCTGCCTGAGTTCCAGTAATAGACACCTGGAAAAAAGACAAGCTGCTGGAGTAGGCAGCCTCTGGGTTTCCATCCTCATATTACAGACAGGAAAAACAATTGTGAATAACCCCTTAAATAACCAATTCAAAAAGCCTGGATTTAAAGTCCTGATTGGGCACCTCTATAAAACCCTTCAGATATCCATCTACTGTCTGACTCTATACCTCACCTAGACTGGGGGGTGTTAGCTGACTCTCATTACCTGAATGATATGCACAGGAATGTTCCACTCTGTGATGCTCTAATGGATCTTTTCATGATGTGTGGCTTGTTTTCCTGAGGGCCAATCCATTCTTTGTGACTAATGATTTGCTGATTTGCTAAAGTCTGCAGTTTAGATGACTTGGGGGGGGGGGGGTTCTTTACTTTGTTCAGGTCTTTTAGCTGAAAACACTTTGAACAGGGCCTCAACCTGTGACATTAACTCCCGACACTTAATTTGCTTCCGGTCCAGCGCTAGCATATTCCTAAAATGAAATGTAGTGTTAGCCAAGCATTCATATACTTGATGACATAATTACAATTATAAGTGCAGTGCTGACAGACCAGTTAATTGAAAACCTGATGAAAGAATTACTTACTCTCACATAATTACTACATTGATAGCTTTTTATGTCACATAAAATCACTTATATATATATATATATATATATATATATATATATATATATATATATATATATATGTATAACATATCTGACAAATAGACATTACATTAACTTTATAGTCCTCTGAATAAATAAAATAGGAAAAGACAAATATAAGATGAATGTACTTGATCCACACATTGATTTAACATTGGTCATTTCCCTGCTAATAGTAATACTCTTCCTACATCTGCTGTAGAGTACTTACAGTTTACATTATTGTTACAAATGATCAAAAGCTCTGTGTGTCCAAAATAAAATATTTTCTATCTTTATAATATAACCTTCATTCAGTCTTTATATATTGTTAGAAGATAAATATAAACATAATGATGCATGCCATACACCTATCTCCCTTTTTCCTCCTGACCATGCACTAAGACTTTGAGAAGTGCAATTTATGCCAATGTGAATCCACTTTTTTCCAGCATTTAAAATAGTATCTAATATTACTTATCACCTTTAATTTGACACCATGCCGAATCTGCAGTAACCAAAAAATGAACATCCCGGTTGTAAGAAAAAGATGTTCATGTTGCCCATTTAATCTTCTCCGGGGCCCATTCCCAGATCCCTTATTTCACTGCACTCCCATACCATATGAATACAATTAGCATGCTCAACACCTCATCACCAACATGCAGACCCATCATTTTGCTTTTAGAATTCCTAAATCATTCATGGGGAATAATGACATGTATGGATATGTTTTACATAAGTAAACTGCATAAAATAAAGGATATTGCTATCTGCATGAAAATGCAGGACCTGTATCCACTCCTTATCCAATAACGTGTAGTATAGGAATTTTTCCCAGCTTAATATAATCTTTTCTATAGAATTCCATTGCATACACATAATAATCTTGTATCTTTGTCTAGTTTTGGGAACATGAGAAGACCTACTCATTTGTCCCTTTTCCCTTACTCATTTCTGAATTCATGCAGTATATACATTGTTTAATATTAGAATGCTTTTTCACCCGCATATGACCTAAGGTGCATGTACAGAACTATTCTTCTGTTTTGTAACCTGAATGGGGGTGGCTGACAGCCTGTTTTTCATCCAGTATATCCATTACATGATATATACCTTTACTTATCCAGTTTTGCCACACTGCTATCTCTCTAGTTATTGTGATTTTAGAAATAGCCCAGTTTCTTGTTTCTATGCATATATTTTTCTTTGTATGTTTTGTGACAAGACTTAGACAAAATCTCCACTTCCACTCATATCAATCCTCTAGCTTGCCTGGATCCCATATTTTGTTAGACGTAGTTCATTCTCTTTGAATATTTTGTTGCAATAATATATAAAACTCCACATCAAAACATAAAGGCTTTTCTTAACTCCTAGCCTGTAAGTAGTTTTGGCCTGTCACAGCTACTCCATATCCACATGGAATTTAGGGCTCCCCTTCCTCCTTGCTGCAGCATCTTATACATCTTGTTCATAGACACTCTAGGTCTTTGCCCTAGCCAAAGATAATCAATTTTTTTCTGTACAGTCATTGTAAATTGGGACCATGTTACATGCAGGAGCTGATACATGACAAATAGAATTTTAGGAAGGAAAAACATCTTAACTACCTGCATCCTTAATGAAAAGGGAAGGTGTTGATGATTCCATGAGCTAATATATTGAGTGATACTCTGTGTTAATGGTTTTATATTCAGGTCTTTTACCTTATCCATATTAGTAGAAAAATGAATCTCCATATATGCACATTGATGCTTCACACTCAAAGGGTGTATATGCCACCTACGTAATTTTGCTTGCATGTAAGATGTTGAGTTATATCTAAAGTAGTATCATTAACTTACAAGGTGTCTTCTGTGCGGAGTCTGCTTGTCCTCCCTGTGGTAGCGTGGGTTTCCTCTGGGTGCTCTTGTTTCCTCCCACATCCCAAAGACATGCAGTAAGTGGATTGGATACTCTAAAATTGGCCCTAGGTGTGAGTGCGTGCATGTGTGTGCCTTCTGTGTAAGGTTGGGTGCCGGGCTGGCAACTCGACATCGTAAATCTCCACTGCCAATCATGAGCAGACAGATGATCAGTTGTGGTGACCCCTAACTGGGAAAAGCCGAAAGAAGAAGAGGAAGAAGAAGTATCATTAACTTACAACCCCAACCATCTCAAGATCTGGTTAATTTATTCTAAATTAGGAATGATGTAAATTTGGGGTCTTCTGACCAATGACAAAGTTGTTTGCAAACCATGATCTAAGTATATATATTTGTTTCCAGCAATACTAAGGCCATAGTTAGAAAGCTTACTATGCTAATCTTTATCCAGTGCATTTATACCTAAAATAAACTAGTATGACAACAATAGACAACCTTGCCTAGTGTTGCTATGCAGTTTAGCTGGCTCTGACAAAATACCATTGGTAATCAGTATAATTACTAAGTTGGTGTAAAGCAATCTGCATTTCCTGACAAATGACTGCAGGAGACTGTAGCACAATAGGAGCTCGCACATAAACTTCCAATTAACTGAGTCAAAAGCATTATCCTATTAAAACAGCACATGCTAATTTTGCCTATCTTTGAGCCCCTGTTTGTATGTTCAACCATAACTTGACCTATCATAGACCTCTCTCTCTGCCTTTAATAAAACCTTGATGATTGGAAGGTATAAAGTCCTTCATTAACTGGTCCAGTTGATTAATTCCTTTTTGACTAATTCTCATGTCCATATTCAACAATGATATAGACCTGTATTTCATAAGCAATAGCATGTCCCACAAATGTTTGGGTTAAAAAAATAACTTTAGTGTCCAACGGTTTACTCTTAAATCTCCCCAATATCTCATCTTCCATAAATAAAGGAGTGGGTCTATCAACTCCTCTTGATTCACCTTGTAATTTAATCCATCTGGTCTGAGAACTTTGCAAACAGCTAGAGATTGGATGACTTTTCCAGTTTCATCCCTATCAATGGATATGGAAAACTGCTTTTCATCTGCTGCTGGAATGGTGTCAAAGAACAGTGTCAGACATCTTGCTTTTGCCTATATGAAAAAGGGGAGTATAACTCACTGACAAATAACTTCTTAATTTCAAATAGTTCTGGCATTATATCCCCTTCTGGAGTGCTCACATGCTAGATACTGTCACCCTCTCCCACACTCTTTCCTGACATCTTCTGGCAATGATTTTGTTATCATTCTATCTGTCACTGATATGATTCATCTCTAGAACGTTGCCTCTTTTTTTCAATGCTGCTAAATCTACATTTTACGTTATCTTGATACAAAAGTCCAAGGTGCCCAAGGAGGCAGGAAACAAGCACTTTTAAAATCATGATTTATTGCACAAAACCACAGCACATTAATGTTTCTGAAATCTCAGCCTATACATTTTCGTTTGGTTTACTTCATCAGATGTGGACTGTATAGACCAATGAATACCAAGGCACCAACCTCTGTAGTTCAGTGGAAATAGCAAATACATACAACATGCTCTCTTTTAGGTAGCACACCCTGAGGTAATGATTCATAGGACACCTTTTTTATTGCCCCCTTTACAAGCAATAACTATCAACTGTGTTCTTCAATTATTTTTCTGTGACCGTTGTATTTTCTCTTTTCCAATAGTTTGAGTCTTCATAAGTGCTGCCTTGCAGCAAAGCAAATATCTTACATTTCTGCATAAGTACCTTTACACATGGCATTTTATTATCAAAACATTTGAGTACTAGACAGCGTGCAGACTGTCTCTTTTCAGAGCAACTGCACTCTGTCTAGTGCTTGTAAAGGGGGCAATTAAAAGGTGTCCTATGAATTATTTATTACCTCAACTAGTTCACTGAGAATAGACTTATCGAATCAAAAATACATTGACTCATAGAGTCCTTCACAGGAGGCATATTACCTTTATCACATTTCACTATTGCTTCTTGATGTACACGTACACTGAACTCATTTACTTTCAAAGGACTTTTCTTCATTTTTGCCATTAGATGGGAACTATCATTTCCCTGCTGTTAATAGATGACCAGTGACATTACCCTATGCCAACTGTCACACAACACATGACCACAAAAAGATTACTTTAATATATTAGTCAGTTTGGGGCACCTGGTGTTGTGCTTATCCATATTATGACCTGACTGAAGGTTGGAAATGGGACTATAGAAAAGAGATGAAAACTGGAACAAGCAGAGGAAAGATTGCAAGGTAAGCAAATAAGGAATGTGCAGGATGGACATGGGATAGGAGCATAAGTCTCAACTTCTTAGCTTAATTGCGATTAATGCAGACATTTTAATGATTTAGTGACCAAATCCACAATAATGTTTCATAATTCTACATATTTTATGATGAACAATTGTAGCCAGTCCTGTGCACATTATTTTTAATGGTATGTGAATTTAAGAGGTATGGGTGGGAATATTTTTTTGCGGAATAGGTGCCTTTGTTGAGAAGGGAAAGCTGGAGAAGGAAGACAGGAAAGTAAGAAATAGGTAAGAGGGGGAGGGCAGGTCACAAGGGAAGGCAGACATGACTGCCAGGGTGTGTGGTAATACAATGGGGGAACATAATGGTGAAGGAGGCATCAGACAGAGGGAAGACAATGGTAGTGGAGGATTATATCACACAGGTATGGTTATAGACACAAAAGGAAGGGGAACACCATGTTGGGATAGGATCTGGTGCTGGAAGATGCAGTCTCTGCCAGCTTTGATGTAGTGAGAGGTTACTCCTCACACTGGGTCCTGCCTCAGGTGGAGTTAGATCTAGACAGGGATGCAACTCAATGAGTCCCTGGAGCATGGTCTCTTTATGATCAAAGTGGGCATTGACTCTCCTGTCCAATATCTCCCCCCACAAGCTCTGCCAGCTCCTGATGTGTGACAGAAGTGGTACCTCCACTTGCATTGCTACCAGCAGTTACCAGTATATCAGCCACCAGTGCAAGGCTACCTGAAGCAAATGATACAGGTAGGCAGGAGGTATGGAGGCAATGCTGTCAGGCTGGGATCTAAATGTACTTGGTACCTTTGGTGGAGGTGATGATGCTGACACCTATGGGGGGCATTAGACTGCACTGGTGTGGCTAGTACTGCTTGCTTTGCTGCTGCATATAACAGTAGCAAAAAGAGAGAGACATTAAAAAATGAATAAAGACAAAGAATAGCAACAACAAGGGTGGGAGGAGTGACAATACAAAAACAATGAAATTGCATTCTTAACTATGTTAATGCTCATAAAACAGTGAAGGAAAATAAGGACCCATGTAGTATTTTAACTATTTTAATCAAAATGGCATTATTTTATCAGCTAAATGTATGCTATGATAACAACATTCTTGAGGGTAAATTGAACCCGCTGCCTCTCTAACAGTGACAATGTACACATACTTAACATAATGAGCCAGTTATCCAGCTACAAAAAAGACTGGCATGCAAAAGCAAAATTCTAAGTTCACACAGTCATACTAATCCCAGTAAGAATGCCTGTCCTGATGGATGTTTGCTATTATTTTTAATTGCTAAAAGTCACACTGCAAACAGACACATCTGTCACAACAGCGGGTTCACTTACCCAGCACTCTGTTTGTTGATTTTGTCAGTATCTATTCATTTCCTTGTTCCTTTCAATTTGTGCAGGGGCTCAGGATAAAGAAAGAGCAGAATAAAATAGTGTATGGTGCCATGTATTATCAGGGTCTATAGATAGGTAAATTGTATTACACTTGCAGTGCAAAGGTGGCAATCCTGTCTTACCTACAGCCGACCATTAACCTAGGAGATCAGACTTATGGCAACACAAGTCACTGTACTGGTGTACTGGTGCTGTCACTATTGCCCTATGCAAAGGATGCCATTAGCATGGGTGACAGCCTTGGCCAAACTATTCTGGGCATCAGCCCTATACTTGACCCAGCTTAGTCTTCCTGTAGGAGACTTTTGCAGCACTACTTGCTTATGGAGGATGTTCATAAAAGTTTTGGATTCCTTCTCACACCACCTCTGTGATCCAAATGGAGAAGTAACTTCACCTTCTCCAGCTATACTTGTCTCACCTTCAAAGATATCTGAAAAAATGTAGAGAACTGGCAACCAAATGATTTCAAACCTGTTTTAGCCTTCAAACACTGACAGACATCCACAGACACCTCATTTGCATGATAGATGGCAAAATATTAAAATGTAGGTGCTGCATTATTATGATTCTAATAGCACTTTAAGGTGTGAAACATGGCAGTCCTCATTTCATCTGTTTTCTGCATAGAATATGTAGTTAACAATGACTCTATCTGTACATGTTAAAAGGTAGCAAGACCACTGGCCTCAATCTTCAATCTATAGACTATAGAAAACCACTTCTCATAATGTTGAACAAGAGGACATGTGGAGCGCTATTTCAGCTAGGAAGCTCACACTATGGTCAACATGTGTCATGTTGTATGTATAAGATATTAATTTAGTGAATTCATATTGCTCATTGTAATTTACCATGGACATCAGTTAAAATAATTCATAACACTTGAATGTGTGGTAGACTCTTTCAATGTGGAAATGCAAAGAACTTGGCTCTTTAAAACTTAATTTGAGGACCATTACTCATAATGGGGTACAGTTGACAGGTATGAGGATGGCAATTTATCAACCCCTGTAATCAAAGCTCCCTGCACATGCACATATCATAACTCAGGTGGTCAGGTGTGTGCACTGCACAATGTAGAACCCAGCACAATGTTTGTCAAGTTTCCTCATCATGCAAATTGAGTAATTCATAAACAATAGTGAGATGAGCCCTAATAACAATTCTCATTAAGCCCAGAGGGGGTCATCAACTCAACAAAAGTACAAATGGAGCCACAGATCATTATCATGCATGCAAGATTACCTTTGTTTGACTTCTTATTTTTCTTACATCAATCACTTTTTTCTACTTAATAAGATTATCTGCTTATATAAGTTATGCAGTACATTTTACACCTTTTTCTTGACCAAGAGCAACTTTTTGTGTGCTATTTATTGTAAGGCATACATTTTTCAGTGTATCTTGTACTGGCCATAGTAGAATGCAGCCACACTATGGCAGGCTGTAGCAACATATATGTGTCATACAGCAGCATAATGTATACTTGCATATAATTTCTATCAAAGTTGTGACTAACGATCATTGTGCTTATTAATTTGCATTCATCTGCTGATATTTTTGGAGTGGGGGTTATTGTGCTTAGGAAACAATAATGCCTGGCATTCAGGTAAAGATTGTTTTGTAGATATGTGTATTTTACTACCAGGCCTTACTGAAGTGTAGCAGTTGAACTATTATTTAGTATGTCTGTTAGGATTTGTAACACTCAAGCACAACCTCAGCTATTCATTTCAGTGTTTTCTATATCAACAGAGATATGCATAAGGAATAGGCAAAGAAAGTCACATCCACCCACAAGCCAAAGTCTACAGGGCAGAAAATAAGGGTAGACAGCTTCTGTCTCCATGGCAGATGGCTCATTGCAGCAACTTTGGTCAACCTGCCCTTCTGTGACCCCATTTGGTGGGAAGTTCACAATGTCAATGCTGAGTCATTCAGAAACAATAATGAGATGATCCCAAATATGTTTAACCACTGAGTGACCAATATGAATATAACATGTACCAACAGTGTACTCTGCTGGACAGAAAAAGAAATACACATGTATATCAGACTGTACTGTATTGTAACTGATTAAATGTATATGTTTTGACAGATGATACTGGAAGTGAAGGGGTTAATCTCAGTCCAGCTAACTTTGAAAATAGTTTGAACTTAAATTACCTGGCGTAGGGCATATAGATTGCATTTTACAGTTCACAATGCAGCCAGAGATAAAAAGTCTGTACTAGGAAGTTTTCTGTGTTTTCTTTGGGGTGAACTACTTGTTAGTGTGGAAGGGTGGAGGTATGAAATTGTTTTATGACTTCCAGAAGCTGCAACAGATCTTAACAAGCTCTATGTGTGTGTGTATTATTGACACATATGTGCTAAATCCTGGCAGCTTCTAGCCAAGGGAGGTAGCATGGGAACCAGAAGTGAGATGACCAGAAATACATAATGGCATTCTGTCATTCTGTAATCCATATCTAAAAATGATGTTTTAATACTAGGTGAGACTGAAGTCTCAGAGCAGTCTGTTTTGGAACCTATCAAAGAAGGAGCTCTCACCTACTTCATTTTGCCTTGCTCTAGTAAGTAACCAGGGAATAATAATTATTTAGATCAGTCAGGAGAATATAGTGAGACTAGTTATGTGTTGTTTTTCTGTAACTGTATGAACCTGTCTACTTGTGTTATTTTTAATATTTCCTATGATTGAAACTCTGGTGTTTATTGTGAATAGATATTTAGTATTTTCATGTTGTTCTATTATTTATTATTAAACATATTTAAACTTTTCATTGTGGCTGGTATTTTAGAGAATATTTTAACCATCCAGAGTACTATATCTATTTGGTTACACATTGTGGCCACTCCTGAAATCCTGGCTGTTTGGTCAACATTATCATTTATATTAATATTAATTTCACTCAGTATAATTGGGTGCCCTTCTAAGGGCCTTAGAGTAGCTGGCTTTGGAGTGCCTGGTGGCAGTAACTACTTTATAGTGTGGGCTGAGGGGCATAGCTAGTAAACCTGTGTCAGCCCTTCCCAGGTGTGTGTGTGTGTGTGTGTGTGTGTGTGTGTGTGTGTGTGTGTGTGTGTGTGTGTGTGTGTGTGTGTGTATGTGTGTGTGTGTCAAACCTCAAAGAGAGAGAGAGTGTGTGTGTGTGTGTGTGTGTGTGTGTGTGTGTGTGTGTGTGTGTGTCAGCTGTTTGGATCAGGGACACAAAGCACTGGTTTCACAGAGAGGGTGCTGGAAAACTTGGTTTGGACACTCAGCTGCGGAATCAGCTCCACAGATGTCCCAGTGGGGAGTCTCACTGGGGCCCTGGAGAGATAGAGAGAGAGAGAGAAATCCAGACCCCAGACAGAGTATGTTCCCTGTGTGCTCTTAAGGGAAATTATGCTTGATACAGAGAGCACCATCTGGAAATACTGTGTGTATCTATTTTTGTTCTAATGAATGTCCCTCTCCAGTGTCACTGGTGAGAATTCAGACTCCTTGATTACTGGCCCAGAGTGGGGACATCACAGAAACCCAGATGAGTTCCATAAGATCCTCATCAGAGGCACTGAGGTTGAGCCAGGCTATGCATGCTAACTTATGGCAATGCATTACCCATTTGTAAGATTTGTAGGATTTGAAATGTGCAGTATCTTCTGTGGATCATCTGTCAGGGATAAGGAACTATCTTCACTATTGGTCACCTGTTATATCCATGGATGTTAGGCATTCTGGCCATCGACAAGAGAGATCCTGCTCCTGCATTATAAATACTGCCACAGCAATATCAGCTGAGGATGTGTCTTCCTCAGGAGAGGCTATCTCTGTGCACATTATTGTGCTGGTACACTGACATTTAGCCAAGGTTGTGGTAAAGCTGGTGCATCTCCTATCAGATCCGGTTTTCTTGGGCAGAGGCATGCTAGTGAAACTGAGCCCTCTGTCATGAATGCCCTGAAGCTGTCCAGTAGACAAGAGAGCAGTGCTGCACCACATGCTGCGGCTGTGTCTCACACACACACACACACACACACACACACACACACACACACACACACACACACACACACACACACACGCACACACGCACACGCACACACACACACACACACACACACACACACACACACACACACACACACACACACACACACACACACACACACACACACACACACACACACACACACACACACACACACACACACTCACACACCAGCAATGCAGCCTCCAACACATTCCATACTTCCACTGATCCTGGCCCTTCTCAATATTAACCTCTCTCATACCATTTCTGAGACTTTTCCTAAAAGTGTTTTTTCTTTTTCTTTTTTTTATACATCTCAGCACTAACATTTACACATTTCCATGTAAAAGACATGCATTCCTGTACCCAATTTCCCAACTGTGCAAACGATGAAAGCTGTGCCCTTTCTTTGTATATTGTTACATGGTTTGCCAATATGTGATGCACAGCATGGCCATCTTATGCATGAGTAAATACAGTCTTGTGTTTTTGCATACATTATTTTACTGTATATATTTGCTTAGTACTTGCATAGTTATGTTGCAAATCTATGTGCAATTCATTACCTATTTGCTTCTGCCACTCTGGATTGTGCCCACCTACATCTGGCATGGTCATTTGCGGCTGCTGGCTCATCCTCTTACGCCTCATTTGTCTCAACTGCCACTACCTGTCATGTGTCAAATGTGGGCCCTGCATGATACCATCCTGCTGTAATAATATTGTGTAAAATATTACGCCCAGTAAGTTTTTTTGCACCCATGATAGAGTTGTACTATAGGGTACCATTGGACTAAATCCATGACTTCAACATTCCCAGCACATGTTCTATGATATTTCTGGTTTGTGCTAGAGCACTGTTGTAATTGTAGTTTGTTTGGTTATTTGGGTTTCATGCAACAAGGTTCTAAAGCATAACCTGTTTCACCCACAAGATACCCATGTGAGACATCTCCACTCACAAACTGTTGATATAGTTCATATGTGTGCTATATGTGGGAGTTATGGAAACTGTCTGGATGGCCTGCAAACATTGTAGATGATACCCTACATTTTGCACACTACCTGGGAGTTGATGGAATGATTCCCTTTGCAGTTCGTGTACATCCTTCAGAGTTCATCGGGTAGGGCATATATTTCAATGTGGGTACAGTCTATAACCCCCAGTAACCCAGAGAAGCAAGCTATAGCATGGAAGACCACATAGTGTTTTCCTCTCCAGTGGGGCACATGGGAGCCACATATGTTCCCCTACATGCTGAAACATGGCATCAAGGAAATGGTGGAGTATTCACATGACAGATGCCTAAGATACCTCAACTGTATTCCAAGTCAATTGTTGAAACAGACCAGAAGCTAATGAATGGAAAGTAACACATACCTTGGTATCCACTAGAATGGGTACTCCACTATTTCCACAGGGCTCCATATGAGGTCAAATCATGTCCAATATTTTTGCATGGTGCCCCTGTTCAGACAGTAGTTACCCGGTATGACATTATTATGAAGGGCTTGAAATATTAAGCATTTTCAGAAATATCATGCACTGTCATCTGCAGCACCAGATAGGAAATAATCTTGCAGATACCATTTTTCGATAGGTGCAGTAACCCCTAACATTGTTCACTACCTTACACTGCTTGAACATGAGCACTTGGCATTGTGCAAATCCAGGTTGGCTGTGACATTGCTGCATGGAGTCTAAATGTTTCTGAATCACTCCACCAAACTTTTTTTGCTCCATAGCATGCATACCATTTCATTGTGTGGTCATTAGCATGTTACACGGCTGACCATGTTATTTCAGTTGGTCATATTGTTTATCTGTGTTTACTGAATTGCGCACACCTTGCATGTCACCATTCACCATGCAGAATTGCTAAATACAATGTGGTAAAGTTTTATAAATTTGACTGAAAGAGTTTCAGTCAGCAAAAAAATGTTTGAATTCAGAACAGTGTCCACCTAAATAAGGAGATGAGGAATACCAGGGGAAGAGCAGTAACAACAGTTACATGGAGTAGGTATAAAAAAGCAGAAAATAGAAGTACAAAGGCAGCAGGTAGACAGTCAAGCTTATAGGTGACATATTTGGTTTTCAGGAGGGGGTTCCCCTGAAGCAGACTTCATACAAAGGCAGTAAGTAGACAGTCAAGCTTGTCGGTAACATACTTGGTTTTCAGGAGGGGCTTCACCTGATGCAGACTTCAATCTGTAAAGCAGCAGAGTATGACAGCTACAATGACTGTAAATGTCAGTAGATAGTCTTGAAATGGACACAGTGGATTAACCTGATTAAGCATTTAGTCTTTATGGTAGCAGTCTATAGAATTATCAGAGCTAATAAACATTAAAGGCAGTTGACAGACAATTGAAATTGCAGTTAACACAATTGCTTTTGACATTGTTTGATGTCACACTCCTGCCTATAACTTTATTTTCTTTTCCTGAATGATCTTGAATGTTCTACTACAGCATTATTCCTTCTGTTTTACCCCACTGCCCCCATGCATCTCCATGTCACGTCAGCCACTCTAAAAGCCCCTGGACTATCTCCATTTTAATGCTGGAATGGTGCAGATCATAAGGGCATCCTAGAGGTCATACTATTGATAACATATACCAGTGGATTTTTTCATTTATAAAATAACTCTTGTAGATAGATATAGATATGTATACATATACACACATATGTATATATATATATATATATATATATATATATATATATATATATATATGTATAGATATATATGTATATATATATATATATATGTATAGATATATATATGTATATATATATATATATATATATATATATATCTATGGGTCCTCTTCAGAATTTCAAAGCTTAAAACTTTGAAATTTATATGATCGAAGACCATGTGATTGAAGTTTTAAAACTTCGAAATCCTGAATGGATCAGTGCAATGTGCAGTACTTTGGAAAGGAAAAGGGCAGGGTTGTAGTTAGTCCTTAAAGCCACAGTGATCATATTTGCATAGTCCTTGTTCCTGGAATAAATATGATTTCCATTGCAGCATGTCTGTCAATATCATGTCATCATTTTAATGATCATTGTTACACTGACTGAATATATGATCTTACAAATTGTGTGAGCTGTTTATCCTTATTGTTACTATTACATACACAAGTTGTTTATAGCTCCCCTTTTAATGTGTTAAACAATTATTTGAGATCTGCATTTCCACAGGAAGCTATCTGTGTGTTCCTGTCTATTCACCTGCTTTGAATTTTTGAAACTTATTCATTTTATTGAGTTCATTTTCTCAGCTGGCTTACATTCCTCTATTGTTAAGACTGTTTCAACAGGTGTGGGATCTGGCAGTAACAGTGAATTTCTTAAATCAGAAAAAATCAATATCTGAAACTATAGCACGCAAGTATGCCAAACCACTGTTTTAAAAAGATTAATGAATAACAATGCAATGATGTGCAGTGACATAGCTCACTATTCTATTCAGAAATGTTTAAATGAAAACTGAGAGTGACTACAGGGTCAATTTGACTACTGGGTCATTTTTTTTTTATTTAAAGTCTTAATCCATTGCACTGCATGCACTGCAGATGTAAATTTCTATGCATTTACATTAGTTGTCTGCTTTTATATAATTTACATGTTCTTAATAATAAAACTTAAAGCATGTTTAAATTGTAAATAAAAGGAACATATGTGTAACACAAACACTGCTTTACCCCTTTTGCTGATGCAGAGAATAAGTTGCCTTTACCTAGCAAGTAGAGTTGACCGCTTTAGTATAATACTTCCTTAGCAACCTTTTAAAGCAATCCGGATGACTGTATTGATGATCACAAATTCTCACTGGGGTTATGTGGAGATAATCTTCGAACTGGGATCATTGTTAATCTCCCACCAATACTGGTGAAGTTGCTGAGCTTCTCAGTTGTCTCTTTGAGCCATAAACAATCTAAGAACCTATGAACCCACCGTTAGCATTTTTTAAATGTTGCATGGTTTATTTAACAAAGAGTTTATTAAAATTCAAGCATGGATACAATGCTGAGAGTATTATTTGCTATTTTGAGTTGTACTTAGATTTGCAACACTTTTATTTACCACACTGTCTCTGATTCTTCTGTCTCCAGTAGACACCAGTATGGAGGCCTACTTAAAATCACAACTGGCAGCATTTCTTTGGCTGTGACAAATCTGTGCCTTGGATATTGATTTTTAACTTTGAAACATGGAGTTTATGTTTTGAAAATGAACTTGAGTAGTGTAGAATACAGCGGTTTCACTGGTTTTCAAATATTTCCTTTACAGCACATACTATGATCTTTGTAGTAGTGTTCACGTGCACTTTGGCTATTAAATATTTATGAACGTTGTACAGACTGGAGCAGATATTTGGTGGAAGTAAAAGAGGACATAATATTTAAGGTGAAAGCCTATTACTTGCATTCTGAGCAACAGCACACTGCACAACAGTAACAAGTAAATTATTTACTTTGGTGAATTAAATACTTCTTCTTTTGGCTTTTCCCAGTTAGGGGTCGCCACAGTGGATCACCTGTCCACTAATGATTGGCAGTGGAGTTTTACGGTGTTGAGTTGCCAGCCCAGTGCCCAACCTTCCACAGAAGGCAGACACAAGCACCCACTCAATGGAAAGGATTATTTGGGATATTAATACAATTCAAACAACTTAGCCAAAGTATGTAGTTTTTTTATATTAATCATATTAAGTCAGCATGTTAGCAGAAGTAACTGAATCAAGTCAACAGAATCAATGAGGACTACTTTTAATTAGTCATAACATTTTGGCATGTTAGCAGAAGTAATTGAGGTAAATCAACTGAATTTTGGAGGTTATGATTAAATTCCATTGCTCACTTACCTGAACAAGGATACTGGAGGACTGAGACTGACATGAAAGAGGATCAAAATAGGCTAAAGAAGTACTGGGCTCCATGACTAAACTGTGAGCCTTTTGTGATGGACCATCATAACTGTCATCACAAAATAACTCATCACTTGAAAGCAAACACATTTTGAAAAACATGCAAAAAGTGCTTTCTGCAGGGAAGCAAGCAATGTGTCTGCAACCCACAGTCTTTACTACTTTTACATACCCATTCCAAGATAGCTGTCTCTCAGTGAAAAGTGAAATCCTAACAATACTGCAGTCTCAGTCTTTAAATGCAAATTCCTGGAATTGTACATTGGTATGACAGTCTCTAGTATCATGATTATAAATATGGCACCATGTTATTTTTATGAATATCTGAACCGCTGTACTGAAGTACATGAATATATAATGATAAGTATCTTAATCGTATGCTTTCCTTACAGATAGTTGCTGAGGATAATGCAGGATTCTAAATTTACATTAATTTTTGGGGCATGCCTCATTGCTTTCTACCTTATGTGAGGGTAGGTGACTCCACATACCACTTATTCCATTATCATAACACAGACATTTTATAAACTTGTTGGAAAATAAATATCTGTTTTTCTAGCAAAACTAAGCATTATTTTCCGTGAGGCTGCATGACCTTGAAGTTGCAACATTTAAAAAGTAAAAGCATGTATATATGTGTGTGTCCGCCATTCCTCAAAAATGTATTGAATGATCTTGCTGTCTGAGCACATTTTTCTTTATAGTCAGTCGTTCCATTCAATGCTGTGAAAAATAACTTGTCTGAGGATTCTGATCATTTTAGCTCAGTTGTATGGGCTTTATATGTGTGGACTGTGTTCCTTAATTAATCTGAATCTTTATTCATGGTTCATAAATACCCCAGTAGGTACAAGCATCATGCTAATCATACCTCTCAACTATCAAGATTTTTGCAGAATGCCCAGATTTTCCTAGTTTTTTTGGTCTGTTCCTCATAAAATGTGTGATTTTCTAACAAATCACTGAGGATTAATGTCACTAAATAATGACATACATTTGAGTTTCAGACTTTGTATTGTTCAGAAAATGTATGTTAACACAAATCCAACTTTCTAAGTTTATAAGAACAATATTTAAAATCTGTACCTATTTGAGGGCATCTGCCCCCACCCCCATTATTTTAAGCTTTGTCCAGATTCCTTGCACCAAAAGTTTGAGAGGTATGATGCCAATACAGAATGTAACTTAGAGTGGTAAATCACATCTCTCTGATTATTGTCTTTTTCTATATTTGTTCCCCATAAATGATTATCTAAGTTGATTCCTTATGACATTCAGAATGACATAAACTCTTAGTGTGTCAGCACTTTCCAATATAATATGCAGGAGTAACTATAATTCTATAGCACTAAATATGCAAGTGAGTTACACTTACATATGATACACAAGTGCTGAATGCTGCAGGTTAGATTGTTGTATGTTGACACAGAGTTATGTCCTTATCCATTTAAAACACTACCAGAATATACTCTGCATGCAGCAAAACATCCAGTCAGCTCCATGTGTATTACAGAAAATAGAATAACAGAAAAATAATTACTCTGAAATAAAGTGGGATACTGATTTTAACTTAAACATACTGTTAGACTGCAAATAGGTAATAGTCAAATTTAACAGAAATGTATGCTCTTAATGAAAATAGTAAAAGATGTGGAAAGAGTTATTAGTCATTCGATGCATACATCATAAAAAGTCAAAATCAATGGAAAAGTTTGCGTAAGTTTAAAATGTTATGTTATAATATAATGAAAGGTGCTTTTACATTTAAAGTTACACTATCTTATATGCTGTGACGTTAAAAAGCTGACATTAGATTCAGTGTCATTTTTATTTTCCCTTGTGAATTTTAAAACAATTTTCATAATGTGGCTATTGATGTATTTATAGGTTCATAGGTTCATAGGTGTGTACTAGACTAATGTCCCTGGAGCCTTTACAAGCCTAGCCCACAAGATTACCCTGGCATTGTGCCACCCAACCTTAGTTTGCAGTGTCTCTGTCGAGTAGAGCCACTGGAGTGATCCCCGGGTTGAACTTTCTATTTCCCATCCACTCATCAAGATTTCTCTTGAAGAAGGCCAGTGAGGTACTCTGCTTGACATGTATGGGAAGTCTATTCCCGAGCACGGGCAGTCTCTGGGTTATGAACCTGTCCCTCCAGCACGTTCTGTTGATTGTGGTAATGAGGTTGAAGTCTCTGGAGCGTGTGGAGCGGAGGGATTGGGATTTCTTTAGATGTAGCATTTCTAACAGAACAATGCCATGAATACCAACAGATGCTTCTGTAACAAACCGTATTTTTAATTTTCCTTGATCTTATACCAGTTTCTTCAGCCAGGCTTTGACTATGTAAACATTTTTTGTATTATTATTATTATTATTAGTAGTAGTAGTAGTAGTAGTAGTAGTAGTAATAGTATTATTAGTATTATTATTACTGCCATTTCAAGGCCTAGCAGTGATATTATTATACTGTGTTACAGTGTTCAACAGGTATATTAAAAATAACAGAAGGTTCTTTAGAGTTCCCAAACCAATCGAAATACAGGATCATAAAGATCCTTATAATAATGTGTTAAGTGTACCTCATACTAGATTTAAGAAGTTACCGCTGATGTTACAGCACCTTTCCCATTGCTATCTACATCTCAGAATACTGTATTTTCTGTATATTATTTGTGCTGCTGCAGCTGTTTTCATTGTGTCCAGGCTTGAAGCTGACCTGAACTGCTTTGTTTGAGGATATGATTTCCACTTAGACTGACATTCATACAAGTACACTGGAGTTTGAGATCATTGATTAGACTGTGTTTGTGTTTCTGAGACATTAGATCAGACTTTCATTTATTAATGATGTCATATTCTGATTAATAAAGCTTCTCGGAATTGCTTCCAAATAAGACTACAAATCAAAAGCAGATGGCAGACTCATTCCATTTTACAGCAAATTATACACTAATTAATAGAGTTAAGGAAGTATTTTTGATATATTCATGGGTATCATTAAATAAGCAATCATGGCTGATATGCACCAAATCATTATGAATTGTAATGGCTAAAGCAAAGTCACAAAAGACGGACAGATTTTGAATTTCTAACAAAAGTGAAAGTTAGTTGTTTTTTGAATCACCTACAAATTCTATACCATTACAATGAGTTCCTAAAAGCTTCCATATTAACATGTTTTTATCTGGCATAAATAGAATCAAGCAAGCCAGAAATCAAGGCCCGTAATTTGTTTCTAAATAGCAGTGGTTTGAGGTCAGCACCATTTGCATGCTGTATGCATTTTAGTTCTTTAAAAAGGCATAATTAATGTAACTAGATCCCTAGCTGCAAACCTAATTATAGCAAACTATGTTTTTAGAATAGCAGAATCCAAAGTTTAAAAGTTAAGCATATAGTGATGGTGCAGTTGCTAACTGCAGAAACTTGATACTGAAATCACATGCCTTTTCTTAGTACAAGCGCTACAATAATTCAGAAGATTTACACAGGAATGGATCTCATTAAAAGTGGTCTTTAATTTAATTTGTGTTTGTGGTCGCCTGATGATCTGCTGCCAATTAATTATGATCATTGAATAAAAACAGGGTTTCTTCCTGTATCGTATAACTTCTGTATGATTGCTGTCTAGTCATTTGAGCTACAGGTGAATGTGATGTGAAATTAGATGAATGTACATAGAATACAATGTTAGTGGCGCAGACATGAGTACTAGTATGCCTTTTTAATGCTGATAATTAATATTTGATGTAGAGCCAAAGTAAATCAGTCCAATATTTGCAATGCAGGCAATGTTAAGTTTGTAGGTTCATAGGTTAGTACTAGGGAATCAGTTTGCTGACCATTTCAAACCTATAGCCTCAAGGAGGGGGTGACAAGACAGCGTTGGAGAGAATTTGAGATTGCCCTTCCATTTATCTAGGTTTACCTTGAAGGTGGCAGGGGTGCAACTCTGCTTGACATGTAATGGAAGTCTGTTCCACAGGTGACAGATTCATTGGGATAGGAATGTATGTATCTGCTATGGAAGATTTAGTTCATTTAACCAAGTATTTGATATGCCATTTATTCTCTGAAGGGGTACAAGATCAAATAGCATTTGATATTACAAGGCACATAAGGCTAGATGTAAATCACCATGGAAGAGTCTATAAAAGAGTGAGTGCAGTGAAAGGGCTGCCAGTCTCTCCTGATAGGTATGACTTTTGTGGCTAATAATCTTTTTAGTTATGAATCTCTGAGGTTTCTCAAGTTGTGCGATCCGTGTGAAGGCTATATGATTACAGTGTTTTAGCACTGAGTGGCAGCTCTCATTGAATATGCATGCTACTCATAACTCATCATACATATGGATTTCCAAGCACCGTTTCATGGCCAGCTGGAGTGCCAGCAGCTAAGAAATGGTACAGGAAAGCACAGGCACACAATACAAACAAAGATGCTTCTCTGTAGACAGACTTATTATGCAAGTACTTGCAGACAGCTTATATGAAGTAAGGACAAGTTGTTTATAAGGAGCAAGATGCAAGGGATGTGAAAGTGGGAGAATGTACCCAGAATACAATGTTGCTAGTGCAGACATAAGTATGAGAGGAGGGTAAATTAATAAAATGTACTCAGTTAATGCATTCAAATGTGATTATGTCACAAAGAAAAATTTTTTCAACAGAAAGCCATCCATATTGATGTAATCATAAATAATCCTATTTCAATTGTTTACTCATGTACATAAATGAAAATGGATTCTCACAACTGATGTGAGAGGGACACTGCAACATTGTAAAAAAAAAAGACTAAATGTGATATTAATATTGATAACATGCTGAGTTGAGAAAACAGTTAGCAAGGACAGTGGAAACATTAAGGGCTATACTCACACATTACAATTATTGAATATGACATGTATATACAGGGACTGTATGAGTAATAAATAACTGTAGTGCTGTATCTTCCACTTCATTATGTACAAACAAGGAATAAGATGTACAGTTGTAGTGTCATGCAAAGCAGAAAGAGACATGTTTTGCCATTTGTTGTTATTTGACAACCATAGACAGGTTAATATACCCTTACATATATATTAGACAAGCATATGTTTTATATTCCTGTGCATCATAAACAACAATCTAACAGCACTCAGTATACACAAGTGACAAATGAAAACACAGATCTGATGATACTATAGTTGTTCAAGGTCTCCATTTGTAAATGGAGTGCATCTACTACATGATTATACTGGGCATGCTTACAAAACATTACAGTGAATACTGACATAACAGCATTTAAACAACACAAACTCACAAGGAAGTGTCCAAAAACAGGCTTATTCACAATTTGTGATGATCTGGGATCGTGTCATGAAATTTTATGTAAGTCCTCATGTCCTATAAAGCTGCACAGTGTAAAGAAAATGTTTACAGCAATATGTAAATATTTGGAGGAAGATATGCAATACAGCGGATTCTTATTTTTAAATTAAGTAATGCCTGTGCACAATTAATGACATACTCAGCATTTGCATCTTGACAGACTCAAAAACATGTCAGCACAGATATCAGAAAAATGTGTATCAACCTGTGAAGCCAAAGGAATAGGCGTACTATGTGTGTCATGACAAACACACATGGAGGGCCTATGCTACTTCCTATTGTAATGTGTATGATCCCCTACCATGGAGGATGATGCCTTAAAACTGTTCCCCTCTGACTGTGCCATAAACACATCTTTTGCCTAAGTCACTCCTGTCTGGCAAAAATGTGTGACAGACAGATGCTACCAGATTCAAACCCCTGCTTATCATACTGCACACTCTACAGAGCTGTGTATTGTCTGCATTTGCCACACAACATAGCAATGGAGTTGTCACAAATAAATGAAATTCATCTCAAGTAATAAAGGATATTTGGGGATAACTTGCACAATATGAGTTTGTAAGAATGATGACAAGAAGGTGACTATGTTACTGCTCACACAACTGCAAGCTGTTCAGTATCAATGTTTCTTGGTCAAGGAAGTGGTTTCTGTTGTGTTTTACAACAACATTGTCCCATAATTGAAACACACTCTGTCTGCTATGTAAGTCACTATTGAATCAATGTGCGGCAGGACCACTCACACCATGACATTCACAGAACAACTGTTTCCCTGACAGGATATCACAAAATTATTTTACACTTCTTTCTCTAAAGAAAACATTGAGAATAATAACTTCATGCAGTGATGCTTGAATTTATATTTCTTTCTCCAAAGTAAAAATTGAGAATAATAAAATCATGCAGTGTTTCTGTGTAATGTTATTACATTCATAGAATGTTGCCCTTTGTCGGAATTGACCAGCAAGATATTTAAGTCCACCACATGCGCCACAGTAGAAGTCTTAACAAAGCTGTTAGACTCCACATATGTGAAGTCATTACATCATATGATTGTGTTGCAATTTGTATGAGACAGAAGGGATGTGGGAGGTTGCTCCTAATGTAATTGCATAGATTATAACAGTTGCAGATGTGATCCATGCATAACAGCATTAGGACACACATTGCTTACAATCAGTCAATGTGGGTTTTGAACACCTGACTGCGGTGACAGATGATACATGGTATTGTGAAGAATATCTGTGCCACAGTACAAGTGGTGCTGCAGTTGTGAGACATTTTGGTCTTTGAAACTATGGCATTATATTGCTGCTGCAAGTTTTATGCTTGCCTGTAATTTCTTTAAAACACCATTCCTATATAGGTTGCTCTCACACAGTTTTGTCTACAGCTAGGTATACCCACGCAGATGATGTAAAATGCAGTTGTCACTGTGATGTGAGAATATCAATCATGCACAATATGCCAATATTCACAGATTCAAATGCATGTCTTACTAATGCAACAGCATATAAAATATTGCTTCGTATCTTCATGCCACAGGAAAAGCCTTAGTAATTCTCATGGGAAAGGCAAATGTCATCCCATGGCATCATAATTATCCAATAAAGCTTGTCTGTGTGAACAAATGGACATAAATTCTTGTGATAGGAATCCTCAGCCACACATGTACACAGCAGATAGCTGGGTGACAAACACATTCACAGACATACTGATAGAAGTGATTCTAAGTAGTAATGGCTGTATTTCAACAGTCTCATTAAGATCATAAGATACAAAACACTGCCTGAATCACATGCGTGACATGAGATTTTATTTTATAATTAGGCAGTTCACATTTGAATGGATGCTACCTCCCTTCTTTCATATGTTAATGTTCTTCTAAACAGGTAGGAAGGCGGTTGAAGTGCACAGTGACACTACACAACTACATGCACTAAAAGCCTTCTTTATACAGAACAACAGACAAACACGTGCACAGTAGTCAAAAAGATCAAAAAGGTAATCCTGTGCCAGTGAAAATACATCTCCTAAGTGGAAGTTTACATTAAGTCATGTTGTCATGGACACAGCGGTAAATGACAGTACATACAGTCACATTAGTTGATCATTGCTGGATTTGAACCTCCTACCTATCTAATTGCACAATCTATAGAACATAGGATTAGCAGCAAATGCCACATGAGAGGTTGGACATTTAAGGGTAGAGCGTGCACTTTTGCTATGGTGACCTTATCTGTGTGATCCAGAGAAGATGTCTGTGATGAAAGTGGAATAAAAGGATGGGGGCATTCTGTCCATGCTAGGATCTTCATCTGACTGGGAGTTGATAGTGAATGTTTGCTCATGAAACTATACATACCTGCATTGAAGCCACACACACGCACAGGTACACCACTGTGAGATTTGAACCTCCTTCTTATCTAGTTATTCAATCTAGAGAACACAGTATTAGCCATAAGGACCACAGGACACTTTTGAGTCTTAAATCGAGAGACTGCACTGTGACATGATGACCTCATCAGTGTTTTGTAGAGAAGTTTGTGTTAAAGTGGGATAAATTGCAGAGGGAGCTTTGCCCAAAGTTACAGTTTTATTCTGAGTCAAAGTGGACACAGCACATTTGTTGTTGAAGTTTTACTTCCCCGACACTTGATCCACACACACTTGTCAAATTTGAATCACGAGCCTAACTAGTTACACAATCTAGAATATACATTATTAGCCACAAGCATCACAGGAGATGTCTGACTCTTACAGGGAGAACGTGCTCTTTCGACATGAAGACCTCTTCAGTGTGTTGCAGAGATGTTTGTGGCAAAAGGGGGATAGCGGGATGGTGGAGTACTTGCCCAGGTTAAAATTTCCTATAACTGGCAGCTGATACAGCACATCTGTTCAGGAAACTATATGTACCTGCTAGCTACATATACAAGTTTACCACTGGGAGAATTGAGCCTCCTACCTAGCTAGTTACAGAATCTAGAAAGCACAGCAGGAATCATAACAGGAGAGGTCTGACTTTAATGGTGCAAAAATGCACGTTTGTAATTAGTAAAACTTCACTATTTGAAACATCAGGTATTGTGCATCACAGACTTTAGGACAAATGCATGTGTGTGAAAAGGCCACTATAATGTCACTGTGCTTGTCCCATGTAATGACATACTTCTCTGCTAAGATTTATATACTGTCATTCATGTGTATTGCATTACTATGGGGAGCATGTACCTGTTTTACAATATCAGGCCTCAATGAAAATCACAATTTTTAAAACAGTGGATTATCATGCAAGCATTCATGCCATTTCATTCCCAGATGATTGCATGCAAAGAGTAACTGTTTGTAGTGTCACTGTTGGCTGTCTATGCTTGCACAATGTGCCTTGACAATTCAAAGACAAGTTACCTAAATATGACAGTGCAGTTCAGAATAACAGTGATGGGCTATGTGTGAAAAGGTTATACACCATAGTAACACAGCTTTAAGTGCTACCATTGGAGTGCAGACATACATTAATAGACTGACTTAATTAAGTAAACATCACTATGAAATCCGGATAGCTTGGTTTCAAATTTCATTGATGACATACAGAAGTTGTACAACCTACACAGAGAATCATTTGTTATAAATATTTTTTTTGCTCTCTAATTTGGATTACACACAAGGGATGTGAAGAAGTGGACAGTCTGTGACAGGAATATAAGTACAGCCTTAGTAAAATGTTAGTTTATGGTTCATGTCTGCACATATTGTGTTCCTGTTTGCATCCTATTTATTCAGGTAAGATCTATACATGACAATATTCAGTATAGGAGAAAGCACATCAGTACAGCAGAAGGATACATTTTTCTTAAGAAAATGTGTAGCAGACAGTTACACCTACAGGAGTTATACAACAGATTCAAAAACACCTGGGCATACATCTGGATTTTAACCTTGGCAGTATCCCAAGAGCAGTCTACAGACCTGAATATTATTTAATCACATCACATAGAAACCTGTACTTCATAAACTTCAAATATAACAACAGATGGAAAAAAGGAGAATGTATGTATTACTCTTCCTTAACCTCATGACAACTCTATGCTGCACATGCAACTGTTCAGCTTGTTCATCAAAAGATTAGCCTGGGGGGCGTGGCTAGGATGCTGAACTGATAGCTGCACTTCATTTCAGCTCTCTTACCTCATTGTTATTCCTGACAGGAATTTTACAAAAAAATATTTAATTTGAAGAAATAGTTACTACTAATGTATTTTTAACAACTTCAAGCATCTACAGGAGAATTTTCATTGTCAGAACTTTAATAATTCCTGTCAAATTAATTACTGGCAAATCAGCACCAATATCAGCTTTACAATATGAGTCATCTTAGGAATTCAGCCCAAGACTCTTCTCTCAAAAAGGATCTACAATCTCTTATAACAAATATACAGGAACTCACAATTACAATTGACAAGATGGACAATAAAATAGATATTTTTAAAGAAAAGTGGTCACAACAACTAGAACAACTTCAGGAAATGTTTACTCAGCAGAAAGGACAGATATCACTTATTGAACAGTCACTGAATGACATTGACACCAGAGTCAAAATAGAAGAACAACAAACTGAATTCTTATTACAACAGAATACATATTTACTAGAAAAGATTGATGATATGGAAAATCGAACAAGAAGAAATAATATCTGAATATATGGTCTACCAGAAAAATCTGAAGGGGACAATATGATAAACTTTCTTACCACCTGGATACCAAATGTAGTAAAATTACCTGAAGCTCTTTCATATGGTATAGAACGTGCACATAGATCACTAGCATCACCTGGAAATACTTCTTCTCCAAATAAGAACAAACCGAGGTCCATAATTGTTAGACTTTTTTCTACACAAGATAAAGATCTGATATTAAGAAATGCTTGGGCAAATTCTCCCATCAAATACAATGATACATTAATCAGATTTGACAATGATTACTCTATAAAGGTGGTTTCAAAAAGAAAGGAATTTCTACCAATAATAAAAACCTTGAAGAAGAAGCAATTCAAACCCCATCTTTTATTTCCAGCAAGACTGAGAATTTTCCTACCAAATGGAATAAAAGTCTTTGAAACAGTAGATTCAGCAATAAAAGACCTTATCAACAATAACATCCTAACACAAGAAGAATCTATGGACTGGATAATTAGTACTCCAAAGAGAAATGCTGAAGTAAACAACTGGAAGACTGTTGAACAAAAGAAAAAAAAAACTAAAGAACAAATAATCTTATATGTTTTATATTCTGTAAAAGTTTAAATAATAATACAAACAACAAAAAAAAAGTTATTTATGTCTTCAACTCAATCTGAAACAGGTACTGTTTTCTATTATACTTTAAATGTTAAAGTTAATATAAATTCAAGTGCATTTAACTCAATCGCTCAAGTATATTAAGCATAATTTAAATATTACTTCATTTTTTATTATTTATCCATCTAATATATTAATTTTCTTAAACAGATTAATCAACACATAGCAAAGTTCTCAATATTTTTATGTTTGTTTTCTTCTCTCTTACATATAAAGTCTTCATTAACATATAATGTTTTATTTAGTTCATAGTTGTATTCCTTAATAGATATAGTATGTCCTTGTAAACTTTGTTATCAGTTATATCTCTGACTACATATTTTTCTAAAAGACAAAAGTGTTATTGTTTGGGTAAACAGCAGAGATGGGAGGGAATGTGTCATGATTGATACAAAGTGTTTCAGTTTGGAATTATCACAAGACTAATTCAAATAGTCTTAAAACTGTTTTGTTTTGGTTCATTTGTCTATGTTGATGTAGAGTACGGCAGAATTTGCTCTCCATGGTGTTTTGTGGCTTCAAGCCGAATATGATGTGGTTCTGGACATCCGGAGTTCAGTGACAGTTCTGCCGATGTCTAAATGTCCTGTTATGTTCTTCCCTGTGATAGTGTATATCATAGTATGCTTGAAATGCATTTTCTGTAATGTGAAATCTATAAAGCAGGCTAGAGCAGTCATGTGAATAGTAGTTAATCTTGCCAGAATTAAAAAAAAAAGAAAAAAACACATACCCTTTCCCGCTTGGTTCTTGAGACAGCCTTACAGTCACGAATGGTATTAGAAGCACAAGCTCCGTATATTGTTGACGTTTTTCATGTTTTTGCTTATGTGCGTCATCCCCTAGCTTTATCTAACTGACACTCATCCAGGAAGCATGCTCGTTTCATTTTTTAAAATAACATGACCATTATTCATACACCTACGACCACAAGACATTCATTAGTGCTTTTCCGTTGTTGTGGCACTGAACATTGTCAGGAACCACATTGCTTTTATATATGTCATGTTTATATTAAGTACTTTCCACCTTATTTTACAAATGCAGAGATGCACTAACTTCTTAACTGCACAGATAACAGCATTTTGAACAAATGCAGAGATATATACATTAGTAAGACAATACATTTTTAAACTACAATCTCGATCTTCATAAATTAGCATTTCCTTAAGCCTTTCTTGAATTGTCCATGTTCTGGATGACACTAATATTGCATTCTCTCTGCATACTTTCATTTCAAACTCCAACCTCACTCTCTACACAGATCGTGTGTTCATAGTATACATGTTCCTTTCTCCTCTATTTTTTATTGTATATATGATAACTTTTTATCACAAAATTGGTCTGCTAGCTGCCATAACATTTTTATCCCCTTTATTCCCCTTCCCCTAAATTGCCTCAGTAGTTATCACAAAGTTGCAATAGGTGTATATGCATTCAAGAACACCTGAGGGAGACTCAATTCATTCTGCTGCTGTAAGATGTTGTAAATGTTTTACTTCACCAATATAGAGAATTAAAGCAATCTTCACTGACACTAGATATGGGGGTGAATAATGGGTTTATTAAATGAGCCTGAGAAGAAATCAAAAGCTGATGACTTTCTGTGTAGCTCATTTTACACAGAAAAGCAACAAAAATGTAATGTCACTCAGCAGAAAGGAACTTAATGTTGGCTTATATATGAAATAACAAAAAACTAGATTTCACTGGTTACCAATGAATAATATATATGTCTTTATTTATTTATTTGTGTTTTGTTAATTAATAACAAATAAGGTTTTAGTTGGTTATGTATATATGTATGCATCTATGTTTGTATATTTATATTGCTTTTTTGACAGTGGAAGTCTGAATGGGTAGAACCCCCCCTCCTTTTTCAATGGAGGAATAAAAAACTATGATTTGACTATCACTGATTGTTGGAGTCTGCCAGGTCTTTTCTTCTCATGAGCAGTTTAGCAAATTCAGTTTAGTTACAGGAGTTGAATGGGTGATAGCTCAACTGCCTTCTTCTTTCATATGTCCCAAACATTCAAAAAATAAATTCTCATGCTGATAACATGACTATAAAATGTTGTATTTGCCTTTCACCCAAGATGCTCTGGTGACACATTTATTAAGGAACATCCTTTTCTCCAGAGATGATATTTGTTAAGCACAGCGTATGACTTGCACAGTAGATATCTGGAAATTCAGCACTGGTGTTCAAATCCTGGGGACTACTTCTCCCTTTTATACTTTAAACATACTCCGCTTACCTAATGGTGATGTGGTTAAATCCAAAAGATGAAAATATAATGGGGGCATTGCATGCTTTTGTTATGGGCTTATTCCATCCCAGCCATACTAATTCTTCCATAAAGCTAAATAACTCATAACCTTGCTATCATTCCTCTTCTTCCATTTTTAGGACATTAATTAAACCTTGCTTAATTGATTTTGTAGTCAGAGACTCATTTATCTGTCAATTGTTCAGATTTTCACAGAGTGTATAATTCTATATATTTTTTTTTTGTAAAAAATATTGTTGAACATGAGAAAATGTTTATTAATACTCTAAACTATTTTGAAATGGTATTACCTTAGACTAAATGTTTTGTACCTTTTTTGAAACCTGATTAGAAACAAGTATTACTGAATTACAATAATATAAAGAGAAAAAGAATATACTTATATATTTTAGCTGATTATATTATTTTCATATATTATTTAAGTGTCTTTATTTAAAACTAAGAGGATAAGAGAAACTGATCCAAACATTACTTGTGAAGGTAGAAAGTTTGTTTGGCTAGATTCACTAACCAAACAAAGAGGTATATTACCTCATAGTGATAGGGAATGGTTTTTAAGGTTAAGAATTACAAGTTCAGAAGTTTTATTGTTTTTAATTATCACTTTGGTGTCAGTCAGAAACATGCAAAAACTATACAGTAAAACATTTTTAAATTCTTCATCCAAGATAGAATAAAAAATAAACAATATTTACATAAAATCAAATATAAAACAAACTCAAAACTAGGAAATGAAATGTTTATCCATAAATGTTAATGGTCTGAATAATAGTAATAAAAGAAGAACCCTATTCAAATACATAAATTTACATAAACCACAAGTAGTCTTTTTACAAGAGACACACGTATTAGAGAGATAAACAACTTAAATATCAATAATTACACAGTATTAATAAGTTTTCAATATAAAACAAAAAAAGAGGAGTAGCTATACTACTTCGCAATACAACTATAATACCTAAAATAATTACTACTCATCAAGATACATCAGGTATGTTTTGTCTAGCTTCAATAGAGTTAAATAAGAGAATCTATACTTTAGTAAATCTATATTGGATTCCAGGACTAGGATTAAGAACAGTTAAACAGCACTTTGAAGAGCTAATCCATCTAACTAAGGGTAGCCTGATATTGGCAGGAGACTTCAACTGTATAATAAATTAAAAAGATACAGATTCTAAATCTAAAAGAAGAAAACAACCTATCTCCAAATTGCTTTTAAAATTTATAAATACACTATATTTAAAATATATAAATGAATTTGCAGAACCAGACTCACTAATCTTTTCATTTTATTCTCATAGATATAGAACTAACTCTAGAATAGATAGAATATATGTCACCAATGACCTAATAACAAAAACTGGCAAAGTCAAAATTATAAATTGTCCCTTATCTGATCATAATGCCATAGTCTTTGAGATAGAGCTTACTTCTTTTCATTCAAATCCCATTACTAGGATACCTTTCTATATCACAAAATTGACAGAATTTACAGAATTTTATGAAGAAACAATCAAAAACTTTCTAGAAATAAACTATACAGTGGATATTTCAGAAATATATGTCTGGGATTCATTAAAGGTAATCGTATATGGGAAAATATTATCCTGGTACATAAATAAAAGGAAGTCATGGAATAAAGATATGCTAGACTTACAAAACAAAGCAGATGAATTGAAACTGAAAATACAAAAGGGCAATACTACTCAAGTTCAAGAACTTACACAAATCAATAAGAAGTATGCAGAATTGTTACATCATAAGATTATGATTAACTTAGAAAAGCTAAAAATAAACTCATACTCTAGTAATCCAGCACACCTGAGACACTTAACTAAAAGAACAAAAAAAAAATAAAATCTAAACAAATAAAAGAAATATTTATTCCTAATACTAACAAAAGTGTTACAGATCTAAATGATATTTTAGAAGTATTCAGACTTCAATTTAATTTTGATAATTCCCTAAACACCCAAGATACACCTACCAAGGATATAAAAAAATACTTAGAAAATAATATTCATATTAAATTAACACAAGAACAAATAGGCATTATAAACAAACCAATCAATATGACAGAATTAAAATCACAAATTAAAAAGCTCAAGACAAATAAAGCACCTGGCCCAGACAATATGCTACCAGAAATGTATAAATTAATACCCAAATCAAGCCGTATCCTTGCTATTAAAAGTATATGATATAGCCAAAAAAGATTTGAACATGCCACCCTCTTGGAAATATTCATTGATATCTCCAATTATCAAACCAGATAAATACAAGCAGCAGTGCTCTTCATATAGGCCAATATCATTACTCAATATAGACTATAAGATGTTTATGGCTATATATGCAGATAGGATCAAACACTTTCTTCCATTCTTAATTCACACAGATCAAATAGGTTTTATTAAAGGAAGTTAACACTTCAAATAATATTAAAAGAATTAAACAAAAACACGACCAACCAAGTATTTCCGAAGCGTTTTAATAATCCACACACTAAGCGCTTTCACCATCAACACATGGCTTCATCAGAGTGAATTGAATCCAGCTGAATCAATGCTTTATACATTTTGGTTAAACCCTAATCCAATTAAGCAGAGCCTTAATTACCTTGTCCTTAAAGAAGCATGTGTCAAATAAATACAAATACATATACTGTCCCAGCCTCAAATTTGACAATAATAATTATATAAAATACACATAGGAAATACATGTAAATACATACAAAAATGCATATCTAATAATTTACCTTGTAATCTATACACTTAATTGTTGTGTCATTTAAATATTTAAATAACACTTGCTTTTTGCTTCAATATTGGTTTTAAGGAGATGTATTCATTGAGCCCAGGTGGCATGAAGGCATTTAACATAATCTGCCATTTGTACTCCAAAAGTTCCTCCTTTAGTTTTTCATCTCCTCCTCTTTCACTATGCAACACCCTATCTATAACAAAGGATACAAATCTCCTAAAATCGCTACACTTTGTACTATGTGTATATAAAGCATTGTGTGTATCATGACCCTTGATGGCCCTAAGATGCTCACCTATCCTGTCTTTTAATCTCCTAATGGTGTTACCTACATAGTAAGCACTACAGTTGGTGCACGTGGCTAAATATATTTTAATAGGTATGTTTTAGGAAAGAGGCTATCCTCTTAAGTTGTTGACTGGAATACGTAAAGAGGTTTTAAGTAAGAGAAACACATTGTTTCCCCCTATTTTAGGGGTGAAGAGTATTGACAATGTGATAACGACTATACAACAAGATTCATTTAATTCTAAGGCTTTAGCGCTAACTTACAATGGTCAAACAAAAGATATTGAGGAAGTTGTAAGAACAGCTTGGGACATTTGTTTCAGTAGTGACCTTAAAATTATTTTGGGTAGGTTTCCCAGAATTGTTTACTCAAGGGGTAGAAATGTTAAAGAATTATTGGAACAGCATACTATTAAACATACCATTTCCAAAATGAGTAGATGTGGCACTTGTAGGATGTGTAGGTATATCAATGATGGCCTTTATGTTGGTGTACAAGGTTATAATAGAACCATTTCATGTCCAGGCAGATTGAATTGTAATACACCTAAGGTGGTTTATTTAGCCACGTGCACCAACTTTGTGTATTTTATACAATTATTATTGTCAAATTTGAGGCTGGGACAGTACGTTTTATATCCATTGGGTATTTCTTGTCAGTTAATATTAAAAGAATACTAACATTAATAGACTATAGCAAACATAGAGTCCTAGAGTTAAATGTAATCTCATTAGATATTAATAAAGCTTTTGATTCTGTTAACTGGAACTTTCTTTCACTAGTTTTAAAAGAATATAACTTTCCTTCTAATTTTAATAACCTTACCCAAATACTATATGAAACATCTACTGCATATGTTCAACTAGGATCACATAGATCAGACCCTATAACACTCAAAAAGGGAACTAAACAAGGTTGCCCTTTATCACCATTGTTATTTGCATTACTCATAGAACCCTTTGCAAGTCAAATCAGATCAAGCAATAACATAAAGGGCATATGTATTAATAAAACATTAAACCTTAAAATTCAACTCTTTGCTGATGACATACTTTTAACTCTCTCAGATGCCAATGAGTCTTTGAATGCTCTATTTAACTCCATGAATAAATTTCAAAATATTTCAGGCTTAAAATTTAATGAAAACAAAACTAAATTATGCCATGTAACTGTAAAAAAATATATATAAACAAAAGATTTTACAAATATATAGTAACAGAAAATAGGACAGCCATAGTGGTGCAGTGGTTAGTGTTGCTGCCTCACAGCAAGAGGTTCTCCGGTTCGATCCTCGGTTGGAGTGCCTTCTGTCCGGAGTCTGCATGTCCTCCTTGTGGTCACGTGGTTTCCTCCAAGTGCTCCGGTTTCCTCCCACATCCCAAAGACATGCTGTAGGTGGATTGGACACTCTAAGTTGGCCCTAGGCTTGAGTGTGTGCATGTGTTTGCCTTCTGTGGAAGGTTGGGCACCGGGCTGGCAACTCGACACCATAAAACCCCACTGGCAATCAAGAGCAGACAAGTGATCCGCTGTGGTGAACCCTAACCGGGAAAAAGCTGAAAGAAGAAGAAGAAGATAGTAACAGAAAATAAATTATTATACCTGGGAATAAATCTACTCAATGAATTAACAGATTGTCTAATATTTAACTATAATAAAATACTAGACAAAATAGAACAAACAATTGGTTACTTGAATAAATACATATTTTCAGCAGCAGACAGATTATATCTTATTAAAGCAATCATATTTCCCAAAATATTATACTTAATACAAAACTTTTCATTGCCACCTCCCAAATATATTATTCAAAGATACAATAGACTAATTTTAAATTTTCTATGGTTTCCAAATAAACCCCGTATAGCCTTAAATAAGCATGTACCAGATTGGGAAGATGGTTGAATTAATTTACCGGATATTTATTTATATATTCCCTCCTCTGTTATTAAAAATATAACACTATGGTTAAATAATTCATACACACCTATATGGAAACAAGCGCATGAGCAGATTTACATAGAATTTAATTACAGTCATATACCAGACAATTTAACTGTAATAAAATCACCCTGTATATGGATGTTAAAGATTATTTTTTAGGGAAAAGAATAATATCAATAAATTAACATCAAACTATATACACTCTACACTATCAGTGTTCAAAACATATATAAACAAAGTACCAAATATTAATTCTTGGATTTTTCTTATTTTCCCTATAGCTTTTACACCCACTATTCTAGACACATCCCAAATCTCTAAAATGAATATACTTAAGAAAGAATCATTACTCTTTTGGCATCAATATAGAGAAAGGGAAAATACTAACAAATGAACAGATAACTTACAATTATAATATAAATAAAGACTACTGGTTGCTTTTACAAAATCTAAGACATTTTCTTATAAATAAAGTAGAACAAATGCAACCTTCATTTAGACATGAAGCTCCAAAACTCATTGAATACTTTATTCTTATCACAAAACAACCTTATCAGGGTACAAGTTACTTATCTAATATCTATATAAAATTGTTAAAAAAAAACAAAAAAATTATCATGAAAAAGCATACTGGGATTATTATACTTTAATAAACATCCATCCTCCAATTGAAGAAGAAAAAAGTAATATTCTAAAATCTTCCAAATTTTCTACATTATCAAAATACTGGCAATTATTTACTTGGATATATCTACACAGAAGTTTGTATACACCACATAGGCTAGCCAAAATGTTTTCTAGTGAAGATCAATATTGTAGATGCCAAATCAAGATAAAAGCAGATTGGCAGGATGTTTTTTTATGAATGTATATGTCTCAATATGTACTGGAAGTCTATTATCTATTTTTTCAGTCTGTTTCTAATGATAATTTTCAATTAACAAAGTCTATAATTTTATTTAATTCTCCTATCCCAAAATAGACAAAAAAGACACTAAAATCCTATGGTCACTATTGGCAATTTCACATAAAATCATAACTATACACTGGAAAAATGAGGTTTCTCCTACGTTCAAGGAATTTAAGAATTTGACATCAACAGTTGCTCACATGGAAATATTAACAGTGAAGAACAGAACTAAAAAATCTACTTCATACTATTACTCTTGGATGAAAGTACTGGAAATACTCAAAAAGATTGATGAAGATATATCATCTTATGTTTCTAACTTTATATAATATAGAATTTCAATGTTATTTGCATAGACACCAATGTAAATAGTTATATAATGGTTTGAAGTTAGTAATGTTTTAGAATTGTAAATATATTATTTATCTATATTTCATGAAATGTTTCTTAAGACATCTTATTTGAAATAATAAAAAAAAATATTTAGTGGTAAAGAAAAGATTAGCCTGACTGTACATAACTAAGCACTGTAACACAGAGGGCACTAGAGTAAAATGGCCAAAGGCAAAAACTCACCAGATTTTGCCATGCGTTGTATGCTTCCATTTAGCCTGAGCTGAAGTTGGTGCACAGTGCCAGAGATTGTTCAAATACAGAGGAGAAAAACTTATAAAAAGGAATGGAGTAGATACATAGATATGGGGGGGGGGTGGAGAGACAGGGGACCAAGTAATTTCAGACAGAAGCAGGGTAATTGTGGCTCATAATAATAATATGTAGGCAACAGCTGCATATAAAGCAGTGTACTAAAACAATCAGTAGCACTTTACTAATGCCTGGATTAGAACCCCTGAAAGTATGAGAGATGGGTCTATAAATCCGAGTATTATCTCATCACACCACAAACTAACTCCTACTTCACACCATTTAAACCACATAAATGAAAGGACAGTGACAACTTACTAAAGCAGTAGAGCTGAACAGAGAGAGAGAGATAGCAACAGTATTTTGTCTGGGACATGTAGGCCCACCTGTATGGTGTGTTACTCATATTTATTTCCTCATTATTAATCTGTTGTGCTCTGTACAATAATGTGCTTGCTACAGAGAGCCAGAAAAGGTAGGAGAGTAGAACCAACATTAAGACACAAGTAGGATAAAAGTGGCCTACTAAGTGTCCATTTTGAGGCTGGAATGTTCTTGCTAATGGTTTCTTGCCACACTATTCAAATGGTATGTTAATGAAATGTTGTAAATGGAGATATATACAGATGTCTGCAGTTAACCATACGATAGGAATCTAAACTGTCATGAAAGAATAATTTAACATAGAGCTGTAATCAAACCCATGACACTATGCAAAAATATTAGTCAACACACAGGGGGAGTATATTAACATGCCACATAGGAGATTCTAGTTCATTACACCCAGCAGCTTACGAATTGTTACAGCTACAGTTTCAAAGTTACTTTGCATTCCTATAGCCCAACAGATTTAAGTGCACTTCCTTGAAGTGTACATTGTCAGTGCAGCTCAAATTAAAATCTTCAGCTGTTGCCATAGGAAGTTAACGGCATTCACTGACATTCAGCACTGGTGTGCAATGCCAACCTCGGTGCAAATGCTGAGGATAACAACTGAAGATTTCTTGATGGGCTATTTCTGGCCATGTGTGTTGTGTGTGACTCTATTTTATGACCAGATTAAACATGTGAAAAAGGGATTGATGGGACAGTGGTGAAACTGGGGGTGGCAAGCAGATGGTAGGACACAAGGGGAAAGAATGCAAGGATTTGCAGGAGGATGGTGGGAAACCATAGCTGTCTACTGCTTCAGAACATAAATGCATTCCTGTACACGACTTATGAGAATCACCACACCACGGATGGGTGACAACAACAGAATAAGGTTGTATAGCCAATTGGACAAAATCAAGTGTATCAAGATGACAAATAGGTGAAGTGGAAAGCTATGTATGGGGTGTCTGTTTTTTTTTGTCAGACAGGTGCCCATTTTTCTTTATTGAAGAGAGAAGAATGTTAGTGAAGGTGCTTATAGATGAGATGATCAGGTAGGTGGGAGAGTTTATGTAGCAGGCACAGACATACAGGATATACAAGACAGACAGTGATGGTGATGGAGGCAAACGGATGGGGGACATCATGATAGGTGATAGGTAGGGGACCTTAGAGGTGCATCCACATTCAGCTTGAGAACAGTGAGTATGTAGTCTTCACCCTCAAAACTGACAACACTGGCTCCTGTGTCAGCTGCATGGGTCAGTGCTGGATGAGGCATTGTTTTGGCAATAAGAATCAGGACCATTTCAACCTTGCAGATTCAGACATTGAGACCCCTCTCCTTAATGTCCTCCACCAACCCTGCCAGTTATTGACCGGTGGCAAAATTACCACCTCCACTACTACTGCTCCTGGAGGGTACCACTGCACCAGCAGCTGGGGCAGAGCTTCCCGATACAGGTGGAGTAGGCAGGGTACAGGTTGTGGAGTCAATGCTGACAGGTTTTGGCCCTGATGTGGTGAGTGTCTATGCTGTCTGTGGTGGTGGTGCTACTACAGTCACATGTGGAGGTATGGGGGGCTGAACCACAGTGGTCTCTCTCTACCTCCCTGTGCCGATGGTCATTTTATTTTCGGCAACAATGTTTTAAAAAAATAAAAATATATATATGAAAAAAGCAGAGATTGGTTGGAGGAGACAACAAAGAGAGACAATTAGATCAATAATATAACACCTTTCTTAATTATTTTAATAGATAAACAAGTATGAGAAATACATAAGTGCACCTTGGCTACATCCAGATATGATGGAAGTCATTACTGAACAGCAGACAAATGAAACAATATATATTTGAAAGCATGGTGAATAACTGAGTTGGCTAACTAATTAATTCCATATCATAGACAGGTGATGGGTCAGTATTCTTACACAACTGAAGGGAGCTTGCAGTCTTAAATTAATCTTTCATTGGCTCAGGAGGTCCCGCTTGCACTTCTTCATGTCACTGCATTGGTGACTGCATTGCTCTCCAGTATATGGGATGCCAGTTGCACTGGAAACAGCCTTATCCAAGCTATTCAAGCCTCCGTCGTATACTGATATCAGTTATATTCCCCCTGAAGAAGGCGCTGGCTGCAGCTCTTCACAAGGAGCAGCACAAAAATCCTGAACTCCTCAACACCCCACCCTTCTGCTCTAAACAGAACACCATCCTTATCAACACCAGCCATGTCTGCAGCAGTCACGCTAGAAATATGAGTCTGAATTGCTGCCAATTCTGATCTCATATGAAATAGCTTGTGCATGAAGATGCACTGCCTTGCCAGCAGCATTTCTGAAACTGGAAGCATAGCAATGGCTTCACAGACACATTGGCAATGAGTGCATCAAGAAAAAAGAAGGTGTTAAAAATGGCAGTGAGAGGTTGCCATGTTTGATGCTCAAACTATTGAGACATGTTCCATTGTTAAACACTGAAACACTTAAAGGTGCTGGTTATAACCATGGCTGTTTTGAGAAAAAAATGGTATAACTTGTGACATATTGGCCTGTTGATAAGATTGATTACTACCACCTGGGAAGTGAACTCAGGAGAAAAAAAACTGACAAAATGTTAAACATTGCACATTAACTGTCACAGCAGACCTGACTTGTTAACATCTTAATTAGAAGTATATTAATTTAAGACTGAATGGAGAAATACTTAAGAGATGCATGTATATCTGTGACTTTACTTAGTCATGGGACTGCATTTCTATGTAAAAGGCAATGTTTTTTGATTGTGAATATATTTCAGATGCATGCAGTTACAGTACATAACCTGAATAAGACATGGTGGGTTAGGTTACATGCATACTTCACATCATATACTGTCATAAACACATACTTATGATATGTGAGAATTCTAATTATAACACAAATATTGTGCACATCATGCATATGCATGTGTCTTCTGCATTACATATCATTGTTGTCATGTTTAGTATACGTTAAACATGTTATATTGGGCCTCCATAGCAAGCAGTAAAGATACATTTGTTGCAATAAACATAGTTATATGTGTGCATTTACTGTAACATTTGTATTCAAAATGCTGACAAATAATATCCCCCAGTGAAAGTAACTGTCGACTTGTTTCTAACCCTGTATTAGCTACCCTCTTTATTTAAGATTATTCACTTACTCCTTGTACCACATGGCTTGTTAATTAACAGATGGAATTTATTTACTGAGTACTGTTCAGAATGCTGACATCTGTATACTGGTACCAGGCTACTTTGTGCTACAGAACGCAGACCAAATTAAATTATTAATTTTTTTTTTTTAGAAAGTGAACCGCAAAAGGCACTATATATATATATATATATATATATATATATATATATATATATATAAAATTTAAAATAAAGTGCTATATTAAAACATTTAATGGCTATATGTAGTAAGAAACAAAGCTGTTATTGCATTAGTATTACAGTTATCCTATTCACATTTGCTTGCAACATCACAAGTAGCATTTAGGTTACACATCATCAGGATTTCATGTAATGGCAATTACTTAGTGAACACACTGAGAATGACAGGTCATGCTTGCAACAGTACATACAATTACTCAGGACATCAAAGTTTACAATAGATTCTTTTTAGTGTCATGATGACAAATTGTGACATATGGATAAGTTCTCCAGCATATATGATATATATGTCCACATTACTCGTGTTACTATTTTTGTGTTAGCACACTGTAAAAAAAAATATATGTTGAAACATCCATAGCAAATATTAGTAGTAGTGAGAAGATGTGAGTTTACAACAACTCCACTGTACCATACATTTACTTAAGACTATTGTTAAGATTTTTAGCATCTAGCACAGACTTTAGCTTGTTCATTTCATATACAACAATGGTTGGCAATATTTATTCTGAATCCAGTCATTAAACATTTTCTGTAAACTGGATTCAATCACTGCATCACCTACCTGTCTTTCAGTTCTTTGCAGCCAACTCATATATGCACTGTGTCACGGAGGCAGTTGCCTGACAGCTGGAATTTATTCATTTAATATTATCAAGAGTGCTGACATCCACACACCATTACCAGACTTGTTTGTGCCACAGAAGCATCCTAAATTAAAATTTTCACTTTTTTCCTAAAGAGGTGAATTATAGTTCACTGCCAGGGACTGCTGCCAGTCCAGAGTGTGTAATGCCAAACAATGGAAAAATGATAAAGAAAAAAAGTTTTGCTGAAATAAAGGAATCATTATGAAACAAGTGGTTAAAATGTACAATTCAGATATTTCCTCACCATTGTTGTCTTGCAACATGAACATATTCACCTTAAACATCACTGTATTCGCACAAATACCACCATCTCTGGATTACAGCCCCACAACAGTAAGGCACTCCCAAGACACACTTGAGATTCTTATCAGTGTATGCAACACACACACAATTGAATACTTCCTTATACTGTGAAAATACTTCCCAAAGAAAGCATGACATCACTGGGGGCTTGGCATTCATGTGACCTATATTGGTGTGTGTGTGTGTGTGTGTGTGTGTGTGTGTGTGTGTGTGTGTGTGTGTGTATATATATATATATATATATATATATATATATATATATATATATATATATATATATATATATATACATACACACACAATTTTTCAAACATGGTTTTATCTGAAGAAGTTTTCATTCAGAAGACAAGAAGAAAGTGCTTATATTTTACTTGTTTTTATCAGCATTTCAGTATTAAAGCAACATTTTTATTGTGAAATGTGTTTCCAGGTGTACTGTGTCCATACTTTTGAACTACCTTGGTTTGCAGTTTGTATTTTGTGGATTTCAAGTACTCGAGATGTGATAGTATCAATTGACATTACAGGTGCAACCGAACCATATTTTGAACATTGTCCTGTGTAATTTGCAGTTACATGTGTGGATGGCTGTGATACTGGCAACAGGGAAGATACTCTTTCCTTACACGATATAAAATAAAAAAAGAACTGTGCAGCTCTTTTCTTCTCTTTATTTTGTGGACATCATTCCCTTTTGTATGCTTCTCTAACAAGCCTTACAGTTAATATTTGTCTCAGTGAGTAATATACTTCCTTATAATTGCAGACACAATGCACTCAGAGGCAGAAACTGTGGTCATAAACAATTTAAATGTTATGATTGTTACTCTCCTAAATCAGTCAGTGCAGTCACAAACCTTCTTTTAAGACCCTTCTCCTTGGCATACCTCCAGAAAGTGCACATCAAAGAGACCTGACTGTAAAAACCTGATTGTTACTACAGTCAGACTAATCATTCACACTTGCAAGCACTTAGCAGGTAACACTTCTCAGTACCTAGTCTTGCAGAGGTAGGGAGTGTGAATGGAATTGTATAGGTCCTTACACCATGTTTATACTCTCTGCACTTAGTGCAGATTTTGGATTCATTAATGCTAGTAAGATCATCCCTTGTTTGCATGCTCACAGTGCTGAAAGGGCTAAATCTGTAGAATATAAAGGTAATCACGTAGGTAAGGAATTTGTATAGTACTAGGGGAGACTGTATCCAGAGAATTTGATACTGCTACTTAACTTTGAAAATGTGTTACTATTTTTACAACTGACTTGCTGTAAAGGAAGGTGTTAAGTAGTAACTGATGTATTTTATTATATACTGCATTTCACAATACAAATATTGCTTTACTCTTTAAATTTTCACAGTAGGTCTTGGCATGAGTATGTATACCACAGTTATGCATTGACCTTTTCTAATAATGCTGACTTTTTAATAGCAATTTCAATCCTGAAAGCTGACTACTTTATTCAGAAGACTGTTGTATTACTTATTATCAAGGTCAAGGGTTTTGTATTATTACCACAGTCAAATATATGAAGCTTCTGCTATCTACCTGGCTGCCCTCCATGGAAGTGAATATCACATCAAAAATTGTTAACCATGTTTCATTGACAAGTGCATTATTTTTGTTAATGTTGCAATGTTCTACAGAGTGAGAGAAATGTTTATCCTGATATGAATTGTTACTATAGTCAGAGGTCTTTCTTTCTTTTGCAGTTGGGGTGGGGGTGGGATCTGTGTTAAGCTGTGTGTACTTATACGGAGTCTTTCTTTTTCAAGTATTTTGTGCATGATAGATGGATACATTAATAGATATTTTATGGGTTTAACAATCAGTTTAGTTTTACTTATGCATTTTTGCTTTCCTATTATGTGTCCTCTCATACAGGGTTACAGCACCCAGGACTTATGCAGCCTGTAAACCACCATACACTGATGCTGAGAATGATGTGATCATTCAAGCAGTACATGATCACAGGTCATTTCTCTTACAGACAGACAGGGGTTACAAGTCCTCCTATGACTGTAACTGGTAACAGGTCGTCAATAATGCAAATGCATTAGGAGGCCATTGACGTACCTATTCCAAAAATAAGACGTAGGGCCAGTAATATGATCATGGCTGACAGACATCAGGCAGCTGCAATTGCCTGTGAATGCATGACTACATGGGGGGGGGGGGTCCTGCTACCAATCCAACACTGACCAAAAAGAGGTGTTCCTATTTACTGCAGAGATCCAGGTAGCTCATCACAGGATAGGTATGCTATATAACTAAATAAATGTAATTTTGTGTGTGTGTGTGTGTGTGTGTGTGTGTGTGTGTGTGTGTGTGTGTGTGTGTGTGTGTGTGTGTATAATATATATATATATATTTATAAATACTGTACGTACATACATATATGCATACAGCCTCAACTCATTTTCACATTATTGCACATGGGGGCAGAATGTCACTTTAACACTGACAATCATCTAGAGCCAAGGTTCACACTGCCAGGTGGCTTGAATTTCCAAGGCTGTTCTTCCATACCACACTCTCACATGAACACTCACACATATGGCCAATTTAGAGTGTTAAATCCATCTACTGCATGTTTTTGGAATATGGGAGGAAACCAAATCACTCAGAGGAAACTCACATGAAGATAGGGAGGACATGAAGACTCCACACAGAATGTACCTATGCCAAGAATCAAACCAGAGAACCTCTTGCTATGAGGTGACAACGCTATCTTCTACATCACTATACTGTCCTGTATACATACATATATACAGCAGCACAGTGGCACAGCAGTTAATGTTGTCACCTTGCAGCAAGAGGTTCACTGGTTCAATTCTCAGGTGGGGTGTCTTCCGAGTGGGTTTTCGTCAGGTACTCCACTTTTCTCCCACATTCTAAAAGACATGCATCTGCACTGTTTTGCCACAGGCATCTGCTAAAAATAGCCTCTGTCCTAGTTGGACTTTCCTGGTCAACAAATATATATAAATATATATATATATATATATATATATATATATATATGGGTCTATATCATATCATCGAATGCTTATTAGTCGAAAACTAATAAGTGAAAACACTAAATAGTGAAAGTTCATTTAAGCGAAACATTTTGCTGGGAAAACAACCGGCCAGCCATCATTGGGGATTTGCTCTCTTTCCCACTGTAGTGCGATCTTGGAGTTGGTATATTTAGTTAGGGGAGGTGTAGGGGGTGCAGCCACCCACATTGAGGGGGGGTGAGGGGGCGTAGGCCCCCACTATGATGGGTTTTATTTGGTGATGTTTTTCTGTGGTTCGCTGGGTTGGAAAACTGGTTTTTAATCCAGTGAAATGTTTTACTTAAACAAATGTTCACTATTTAGTGTTTTCACTTATTTGTGTTCAACTAATAAGCATTCACTAAATAGTATGTTCGAATAGTACCCATATATATATATATATATATATATATATATATATATATATATAAAGAGAGAGAGAGGGAAGGGTGGGATAGAAGAGACATTGAGGGAGAGGGAAAATGAGGGGGTAATGGGGGAAATCAAGTAGATAGTAAAGATGTGTACGAGATGTCCTTTTTTCTGCAGCTGTAACAGCAATTGTTTTCTGTTTCTTCTGTCATTTTCTTTGTAATACATATCATCAATGTTTTATCTCCCTTTCTTATATCTAGAAACATCTGGGTTTGATACTGCATGATCATCTGCACATGGTTGGCACACCTTCTGTTTTCTTATTAATATACAAAAGTTATGTGTAGCTGAACGTTATTTAATTTCATTGCATTAGCATCTATTATGTTTTAATATCCTATTCACATAACATAGGTTTGATTATTGTTTATTCTATTTTTCTGGGGTTTTTTTGTACTGCTTACTTGTTATCATAGATGATCCTGCAAGTGGCACTGTGAAACACCTACCATATGATGATAGACTATTGGTAGACTTTTGTGATGATGGTGGTGATGAAGAGGCACCTTCTGCAGGAGCAGAAGGTCAGTCTGACACTGAGCTTGTGCCTCCAGCATCTCCTGCCTCTATTTCAGACACAGTCAGTATGCCTATGGATGACAAAGAGGTCTCAGAATTTGAATAGGTAGAGGATGGTACAGTTGATCATGGTAGTGTGGTTACTCCAGTTGTAGAACTGGTTAATTTTTCTCATAAACATCATGAGGGTGAGGTGCAATACAGGCTTGTTGTTGGAGGTGCTAGGATGATTTCTGCTGTCAGCTCTCCTCCTGATGGTGGTGTGTTAGTGGCACCGCACAATGTATATCTAGGGGCATCAGTGAGGTTCAGGCATGTTCCAATAACACCTCAGAAGAGGTAGTGCGAGTACTACATGTTGTGCATTCTGACATGCAGGACTCCCTGACCTATGTGTGTGAATCCTTGGATAGGATGAATGACAAACTGGATTAGGCAGTGTCAGTGATTGGGTAAGGGTCAGCATCTGTGTGCTGTAGAGCCACTACATCATCTGGTGTTAACTGTGCAGGATCATGCTCCCATAGTGATACTACTTCTATTGGTCCATCAGTAATTGAGATGTCCATACTCAGACATGATAGACCTCATGGTCATGGTCCTGGACACAGCCATGATAAGAGCTTGTCCAGTAAACATCACTTATATTCAAGTAACACCCCGAATTCAAGCTAGTGCCATGGAACTAGCAGTACAACTCCTGGCAGAAGTGGTTGTCATAATCGGGGTGATGATGCTTTGCTGACTAGTCTACCATACATGACTCATACCTGTCCAAGATGCCAGGATGTCATTTTTCACAGAGATTGATTGTGTTCATACAGACATACACACACATTCTACAAATACTTCCCTATACCACCTCAAACCCACAAGCACACACAAGCACACACCACTTAGCTAAACAGTAGTGTTGAGTGCTCTGAATATCTTCCTGGCCCCACAAACTGAATACTTAAGGAATACATTTTTTTTACTTGCACACACTCGATTGTTTGGTGTCAGGTTTGCCCTCCCTCCCAAAAAAGTGATGATGACTGTGCCCTGCCCTCTGCACATTTTTTTGTTATTTTAGGTTGAATTTATGTCTGATGCATGGCTAATGCTTGCTCATTCAGAACCTTCCTTTAATGTAAATGTATTGCAAAATAAATGTTTTTAATCACAGTTAATAATCATTTGTGAATGATTGCTTCTGTAATTGTTGACCCTCACTGAATTTCTGTTATTGTTGTTACTCATGCAGTCAAAGTATACATTTCAATATTGCTTACTGTTGTACTTGTGCAAATGATGCCAACTTTGACCTGCTCATTGGTTTATATACAGTGGCCAACTGAAATGTTTAATGGGCAAAATCCCTAGCTGTATATTGCAAGCATCACTCATAAGCTGTTACTGACTTTACTGTACACCAAGGATATGTATTGCTTTAGGAACATATGAAAATCTGCATAACACAGTAAACTGTTACATAACTGTATTGTTTCTCCTGTACATGTTGCAGACTTACCTTTTTAATAATGTATATGCAAGATGTCTCCTTGGGAGGTTGCCTGCATCTGATGCTAACAGAATGCAACTATTACATGGTTAAGTAAAGGTTGTGCAGTTTGACAGGCATCAGTTTTTATATTTGTATGTGCTGTAGCTGTTATTCTTTCATTCTGGTATTCAGTGTGTGTACTATCCTTTGTATTTTAACTAGATCCTTGGCATATTGTGCATGGCTATTTCTAATAGCAGCATCTGTGGCTGGTGGCTCTGTCTCAGACTCCTAATCTGTATCTGCTGGAGCTGCTAGCCCTGTTTGTGGAACTGGGAACTGTGGTCCTGCTCCTAGTTGTCCTTTTTGAAGCTATTTCCTGAGAATAATACTGTGAAACATTTAACAGACTGTGAGTATTTTGGCAGAGATTGCTGAGTTTTGCTGCAGGCCACCTCCTGAGTTATCTAGACATTGGAACCTTGATTTGAGCAAGCCAAATACATGTTCTGTAATATTCCTAGTTTGAGCATGGGCATTGTGTATCCATGCTCTGTGGGGGTTGTGTGGGATTCTAATGGGTGTCTTGAGCCATGGTCCTGGTACATAACCTACATCTCCTACTAGATGTCTTTGTAGAAAGTCAAGCAAATCTTGTGCAGAGCTCACTGGTGTGCCATACATGTGAGTAATGAAAACTGCCTGAGTTTCCTGCACAGACATTGTAGATGATCTCTTGGGCATTGCAAACAACCTGACAGTCTACAGAGTGGTATTCTTAGCTGTTAATGTACCTTCTTCCATATTCACCAGGTAAAGCTTTTATTTCTATGTATGCACTCTATGACTACCAAAACTTCAGGGAAGTGTACTTTATTAAATAAAATTACTGCATGGATCTTGCTCTCTCCTATGGAATGCATGGGAAAGAGATATGGTCTTTTGCATACTGTAGCATTACATTTAGAATCTGATGTAATATTCTAGAAGCTGAGTTCTGTGACAGCCCTAATATAACCCCTGTGGGTCTCTGAAAAGTACCTGTCACTAGTATATGTAATACTATACATACCTTTGTTTCCAGAAGGATTGGATCACAACAATTTCCCTGGGACTTCAGGTGAGCGAGGTCGATGTTGCATATTTTTTCTAGTAGTTCCCTGTCCACTCGATATCGCTCGACAATTTCTGTGTCATGCAGCCAATGGTAAGTCAGATGGGGTCTAAGCACTCTTCTTCTTGGCTGAGGTCTGGTAGCAGCCATAGCAGCACCTTGAATTAAAGCCTGTTGCACATACAGGTTAATGATTGCAGCAGCAACTGCTAGCATTTTCATTTCTAAGTGTAATAGTGGCTGTACTCCTGAGTTTTGGATTTCAGGGCAAGTGGTTACACTAAGTGTACATGATTGCTTTAAGGGTTACTGAAGAGCTCTGCCAACTTTAGGTTTCTATTTTACCATTATTAGACAGCTCTGAAAACTGCGGTGGTGGTGCTGCGGTAGCGTTGTCGCCTCAAAGCAAGATGTTGTCCTGTTCGATTCTCAGCTAGAGTGTCTTCTGTGTGGAGGCATACGTGAATGGGGCGTGCCTTGGTTGAAGGTTGCGCATCAGGGCTGGTAATCTGGTATGTAAAAATCAGCTACCAATCATCAGCGGACCGGAGTTCCGCTGTGGCGACCCCTAACCGGGAAAAGCCGAAAGACACAAACATTAGACAGCTCTGAAATATTACACAATAGGATGACTCATGAGCAATAAATTAGTGGCAACATTAAGACCAAGTAAGTATAAATAAACACAAATGGTTAATGATTCAAATTATATAATGCAGTAAGACTGTTAAGAACCCTGTAGACTGCGGTGGTGGTGCTGCAGTAGCGTTGTTGCCTCATAGCAAGACGTTGTCCCATTCGATTCTCAGCTAGAGCGTCTTCTGTGTGGAGGCATATGTGAATGGGGCATGCCTTTGTTGAAGGTTGTGCGTCAGGGCTGGTAACCCGGTGCGTAAAAATCCACTACCAAACATTAGCGGATCGGAGTTCCGCTGTGGTGACCCCTAACTGGGAAAAGCCGAAAGACACAAACAAACTGTTAAGAACCCTAAACTGCAAGAAAGTAATTGCCATTAAAGTAAGTAATTGCCATGGTGAGTTCCTGTACTCTTTTGCAGAAGCTGTATTATTGGTCTCCGTATGTTAGATATTTGCTCAAAATTAAGTACAAAGTCCATTTCCAAAAATTTTTTAAAAATCACCTAATAGAATTCTTGAATGTATATGTACTAAACACTGACCAGATATTATCCAAAATAATTATTACAATAAACCGAGTCTAATACCAGATTCAACCAGCAAATGTGTGTTGAGTTTTACTACCTCTTAACTCTACTTACTTTGTTTTTTTTCCCTCTCTCTCTTTTCAATACATCCATTGTATATCAAGCAACTAACATACAGGTCGGTTTATCTCTTTTCACCAATCTTTATACTTAGTATCTTCTGCTGCTTTTAATACCTCTGTTATAATGATAGCAACTAACAGTACTAAACAACTTGCCACTCTCTTCATAACCTTTCCTTCCTACATTCTGGAATAATACTATACCTATACAGATGTAAATATAAGCCTGTTTCTAAATCCATAATTATCTAAGAATCTGAAAATTCAGCTTTCTCACTGTTATTGTTATTTCTACTGTTTGTGCTTTTGTTGCATACTTGTGAACTTTTGTCAAAAATTGTTAGAGAGTTTCTATATGACCTATATTAATTCCAAAGTTTTTTCTCCAGGCCTCCATTGCAAAGAGGGTCTGAACCTAGTTGGTCTATCACAGTTATCAAGTGGAAATAATCAATCAATTAATCTGCAGTAATAGATATAGTGCTTTCCTGTGACATCCATAATATTAAAACTAGTGTAGGCACTGTGAATGACAGTGTGACTCCAAAAAATTGCACATCGTTGCACACAGCACCGTATGGCAAAGGAAAATACTAAACATTGTGGATGTGTTATCTCGTTACAATGAGTTTCATCAACAAATAATGTCCATAACATGAAGCTCTAAAACAAACTGATACATTTTGATTACTTAACATTAAAATGCATAATGATCAATGAATGTGTATATAGAAACTATTTTTTTTACATATATGTGTGACACAGACACATACACTCGTACATACACATGTACATGTATGTGTGTGTGTGTATATATATATATATATATATATATATATATATATATATATATATATATATGTGTGTGTGTGTCTGTGTGTGTGTGTGCATGTCACTGTGTGTGTGTGTGTGTGTGTTTATATATATATATATATATATATATATATATATATATATATATATATATGTTTATAGGAAGTTATTAGAATATAGCTGCCCATAGTTAGATGGTCATTGTTTGCAGAGTGATTCTATGATCAGCACTGACTGCCCCTATCCATGAGGGACATAGGTTTCACCCCCAGGGTGAATTTTTGGTTACACATCAAATTGTCAAAGTTGCACTTAACTAGAGTCATTGAGGAGCTCTGCTTCACATGAAGTGGGAGCTTATTTTTAGAACCGCTGCAATCTCTGGGAGACATATCTGTCTCTCCCACATGTTCTGTTAATGTCACAGGCTAGGTTGAGACCCTGAAGTGAGTGACTGTTGTCCCATTTGATTTGTAGATGTGCAGCATTTCCATTAGGGCAGGGTCAGAGACTGGTCTTTAGGACAGGCACAGGTCACCTCTCAGCAGCCTGCATGATACAGAGTACAGTGAGGTGTTTTCAGTCTTTCCATGTAGGTCATGTTTTGGAAGCTCTGAGTTCTCTTGATTAGAAATCTTTGTGGTCTCTCTAGCTGCTGCATGTGTTTGGTGAGGTACATATAAAAGGAAGAATTGTACTCATTTAGTTGTCTGATAAGGGTCGAGTACAGTGGAGTTATGACCTACTTGCTCTTCAATGCAATGCCCTTGTTTATGAGATGTGTAGTGTAGAAGGCTTTCCTTACCTCTATGGACACATGGTGATCAAAGTTTACATTGCTATCAACCTGTGTTCCCCAGTCACCGCCACTGGGTTTGAACTTAGAGAGGTGCTATCTATATTATAATTAGTGGGGGCTACTTATTTGCCAAAGGGGATAGTAAGACATTTTTTCCATTTAATTTTAGTCCACGGCTTTGGCACCAATCATTTGTCTGTGTTAGTCCCTTTTGTAATATGTCTGCATCATTGGGGACTATGATTGCACCCATTTCACAGCTGTCTGCAAACTTTGCAAGCCACAGGCCATCTACTTTTGCCTGGGCGTTAGAGAAATAGATTCCAAACAGTAGAGGGCCCAGTACAGATCCTTGTGGTACACTACATGTTACTGGGACACTGGTGGAGGTAGACACCCCAACTTTGACAGTGTGCATTCTATCAGTGAGGCAGTTGGCTGCCCTTCTAGTGATGTATAGGTGAATCTCCAGATGGGAAAGTTTCTCAATAATCCCTGTGTCAGGAATTGTGTGAAATATCTTGGCTAACTCAAGATAGGCAGTATATACTTCTTTCCCCTCATCCAGGGCTTTGGTGGCATCCTCAAGGAAGTCTACCAGGTTTAATAAGCAAGAGCTACTCTTGACAAAACAAAACTGGGTCAGATCAAGAGTTTGAAGGTTGTCTATGTACTGGCTGATAAGGTCCATTATGATTCTCTCCATGGTCTTGCAGATAAGGCTGATCAGACTAATGGGTCTATAGTTCCCATGGTTGGTTGATGGTCCACCTTTGCACAAGGGAATTACTGTTGCTGTTCTCCACTCCGCTGGTGCAAAACCACTGCTGATGCTGTGGTTAAAGACAGTGCTAAGTGGTTCCACTAGGTCTTGTTTTAGATTGTTTAGTAAGTAGCATGGGATGTTATGTGGTCCCATACAGGCCATATGTTTGACCTTGGAGAGTGCTAGTATGACCTGTTCTTTGGAGACACTCAGCAAAGGACTGTTGTCAGAAATGCTATGGGGTATGGCTGGTGGGGACAGGGGGGTGAAATTGTCACCAAATATGTCAGCTTGGAGGTTGGAAATTTCTTCAGGTACAGTGTGAGTGATGCCATTCACTATAAGTTTGGCACACAGCTGGGCATTCCCTTTTAAGTTTCAGATGTAGCTAAAGAATGCCTTATGATAATCTTTAACTAGGGATGCTAATTTAGTCTCATAACTAAATTTAGAGGACTTTACAAGGTTTTTAATTTGCTTGTTTAAGCTGGGGCGTGTTAATCTTCCTTTGCTGAGTAAGTTCTCTCTTGTCCTTAAATATCAGTTTCCTTCTTTTGCTATGTAACTTTTTATACTTACAGTCCACCAGGGTGGCTTATTTTTTCAAGAGGACCTAGTTTTTGCCCTGTCAGGTACAACTGAGTCAATACATTTGTTTAAGTAGCTATATAGAGCATTTGTGTACTCTCTGCATACAAGTCATTACTGGCTCTGTTAGCATGGGCTTTGAAACCTTTTATGCCATGTCTTAGAAGGCTATAGTTTGCTTTTGAGAAATTTTTCTGTTTTTTTTTTTTTTTTTTTTTTTGCTCCTGTGGGGGTGTCAGGTCTGATCTGTACTTCAAACGAGACAGATTTATGGTCTGACTTAACCACGGAGGGAAGCACACTGGGGTTAGTGCAGTGACCTCCATCTTGTTGGTGAGTACTAGGTCTAGGACATTTGAGCCCCCTGTGGGGGTGCAGACTAACTGTTCAGGGGCATTTGAATTAAAATTCAGGAACCTAAAAGCGATTGTGTTGGTTCTCGTGTGTCACCCAATCAATGGACAGGTAGTTGAAGTCTCCCATGACTAAGGTTTTTGACTGTATATTGAGTGACTCTAGCAAGTCCAAGTAGGAGGTGTGTTTCTCCTGGTTCTTGGTGGGGGACCTGTAGAGAGCTATGATGTGATAGAGTATTTTACCTTAGCTATTTGGACCTTGAGTAGCTCAAGAGAATTGTACTGTTTCATCACTTTGAGGTGTATTTGGATTTAAAGAAAATGGATACATGTCCACCTTTATTTCTTTCATGCTCATTTTGGGGTCTGAACATGTGAAAGGCATTGTAGTCTTGTATGGCTGGGGTGCTCTCTGCAGTCTTGAACCAAGTCTCAGTGACTGCACTGACATCAACATCTTCCAAGATGAGGAGTGCTTCTAGAGAGTGCAGTTTACTGTTTAGGCTCCTAGTATTAAGTGGATTTTTTTATATCAAAGTTTTGTTGTTTTGACATTGCCTAAAAAAGGCACTATGGGGGTGGCAAGTGTCTTTGCCAGTATCCAGAAGCCTTGAGGAGACAGATGAAGGCTATCTCTGACAAAGCATCATGGACTGTCAATCATGTCTTCACAGGCTGACAGATATTGGATCTCTTTTATGTGCCACCAGAAGCTAAGCCAATTGTTGAAATCAAACACTTTTTGTCTGTACTGTGGCATCATCCTAGGTGAAGGTAGAATGCTGCTTAGGGCTAGGGATATATGTGTCTGAAACACATTATCTGAGAGTTCTATTATGTCTCTCTTCATAAATCCAGAGAGGTACATCTGAAATCATTCACTCTAATGCGGACTATGACAGAGTCATAAGAGTAATTGTTGCTGAGACTTGAGTGGGTGTGTGACTTGATGGATCCTGGCACCTGCCAGGTATCTGACCGTGACCTACTCCTTGTCCATCCTGATGAGGGGGACATCTGTTTGTCTCAGTACTGAGTCGCCAATGACCAGGACATTTGGTTTTGATGTGTTTTGCCTTAGAGGTTTAATTGCTGAGGCACTGATATTCATGTTGTTTTGTATAATTGGGCAGCGCAGTGGTGCAGCGATTAACATTGTCACCTCACAGCAAGAGGTTCTCCAGTTCGATTCTCAGCTGGGATGCTTTCTGTGTGGAGTTTGCATGTTCTCCCTGTGTTCGCGTGGGTTTCCTCCGGGTACTCCGGTTTCCTCCCACATTCCAAAGACATGCATCTGGAGCATTTCTCCTCGGGCCACCACTGAAAACAGGCTCTGTGGAACCTAGTCGGACTTTCCCGGTCAACAAATGTTAAATAAATAAAATAAAAAAAAAATAATGGTGGATTCTGTTTGTGTACCAATGTGTGTGGGTTGTTTGTGCTTAGGAGGTCTCTGGTCTTTTGGTAGTCTGTTGATGAGTACCTCCGATTATGTGGGTTTGTGTCGACTTTACCTTGAGTAAGAGGAGAGGTGTGTGTGCTGGCAACGTGTTTGATGTCTTATTTATTGTTCTGTGAAGGAACTGATTCAAGTTTCATGGTATAGCTACATCTCTCACATACTGTGTTTGTTTGCTTTAGGAAAAGATGGTTATCAGTGTACATGGGGTAATTGCTACATTGCCTCAAGATGCCCATGTCAATCAGGCTGGCTGGAGAAATGTTGGAAAACTGACTGGCTATAGTAGCAGGTAATTCCTAAGTACTAGTTTGTGAGAGTGCAAATTAGAGCAGCTATTGCTCTGGGATAATTGAGGGGAATTGATTCCATAGAAGATCAGGGATGAAAAAGTGGGTGACGCTGTTCAGTGCTCAGCTGAGTTGCTTCCAGTGCAGAAGTGTGCCACTGAGTTGCCCAAAGAGCAGTAGGGAATTCTGAAAGGGTTTCACTGACTAAGTCTAAGGAAAAAAGTATTTCCAGGTGTTTGCATCTGTACAAGGCACCGCTACCCCCTGGTGAGCAGTGTGCAGCTACATATAAACATGAGGTTTATATACAGGCAAAATTAAACAGTTTTAAACTAGACTGTCAATAGGAAATCACACAATAATCCTTCTTATAGCAATCCCCAGCTGAGACAAGGCTATATCCACATTATTCTGCAACACAATGGTGCAAGGGAGCCTTTCTTAATGTAAGATGGCTGGGTTTGAGTTCAAGTGTGTGAAAAAAAGTCTAGACTCAGGAAGTGTGGGACTAGTCAGTGCTAATCTAAGCAATATTTCAGTGCAAACCTAATGCAGTTAATAACCAGGCACAAACAGTGAAAGAGCCAAAAAGGCACAAATTAATGCAGCAAAACAGCAAAATACAGACTAAAATGTTCAGATCAAACTCAAAATAAGATTAAATTCTTGTTCTTAGCTTTGGATGGCTTAGATTCAAGAAGAAACACTCTGGACCTCTGGCAAAGGACGGCAAACGCAGAGCAGCTCCGGTTAACTCAGCCAAAAACTGCACAAATGCATATCTAAATCTATATCTATATCTATATCTATATCTATATCTATATCTATATCTATATCTATATCTATATCTATATCTGTATCCATATCTCTCTCTCTCTCTCTCTCTATATATGCAGCTGCATTCTCATCTAGCTTCAAGTGTTGTGAAGTTATATATTTAAAGTTTAATACTTCCTTCTTTCTCTTATTATTTGTTTTATTTTAAATTTTGTTTTACGTTAAGGATTTTTGTTGATGTGCTGAAAGGTTTTGGCTAGGGTCATTTAGAAAAATTCCTTTTCCATTCATGGATTGAAAAGGAATTAAGTCTGACTAATAAGAGAGAGGAGCAGAAAAACAAGATTTATTATTTGAGGTGATGGCTTTTGAGCTGCCTATTCCTACTGTAAATTTGAGTTTTGAATCTCCTTCTTGTCCCATTTTATCAGCTCTTGTACTGGGCACGGAAAGATAAATCCTGGAAGGCCCTCACCTTTGTCTCTTAAAGCTTGAGTTAGCCTCATATCATCCCCAGTCACTTGGTGTGCACTGAAATGTTCAGTGACTGGGATGATATGAGGCTGTAACATCAAGGACTAGACTACCAATCACTGGAGAGCCTAGGGACTGCGTCACAGTACTGTGCTTGGGATTATTGCTTCTGTTTTGCTCTTGGTGAGAGAAGGAACAGAGGGGTATTATTTCCTACCATCCTGGAGATTACTAATTACTGGAAAGCCTGAAAATTGCTAATTAGGAGACATCTATGGAATAATGCTGCTTTGTTCCTGGTGAGAGAAGGAGAAGATGGGCATTGATTCCTGGTAGTCCCTTATTGGGCAGTGTGCATAGGACTTCACTGAATGGTCTGGTTGCTATTTTGGTGAGAACCCCATTAGAGCCTTCGTCCAGTTTTCTTTCTGTTGTGTCCAGCTGCTGTTGGTTCTGTGCAGGGTATCTACCAAGAGAAGGAAATAACAAGTGTACTGAATGCAGCAACCCTATGAGACAGATAGCATCTGCCGTAATCAGCTCCAAACCTCACAGATGCTACTCCCCCTTTTGCCAATATTAGTAAATGGTTGGAACTTTGGATTTGCACTTTCCAACCATCTCTATAGCCAGCTTGATTGAAGTGGGCATCCTGAGAAATACAGCAATTTTCTCATGTTTACTCCCAAACATGTATGACTTAAACTGACACAGTGTGTAAGATGTAGTTATATAACTTTATTGGAGACAGAGCTCTTACTTGAAGGTGTTCAAGAAGACGGCCACTGTCACTTGCCTATCGGGTGCCAGAATTTGCTACATCGTTCATGCACTCAAGTTCCTGAACCATAGTCACACATATATCGTAGTCGTAGGGCAAGTGGGTATAAATTACTTGAAATAGACTTTTCTGGACTATATGAAGACAGACACAATGGAGCTTTTTATAATACGTGTCTAAGACAGGTCTGAATGCAACCTTGAGCAGCATTCTGTCATCACGAAGAATGATGCTGCAATGCAAACAAAACATTATTGACTTCAACAATTGGCTTATCTTCTGGTGTCATTCTAATGGGGTACACTATATTTTATGGGGAAGAGATGGTAGCCTTGGCAGGGACAACAAACAGTCCTAACTGTAACTATTATCCTAAGGCTTTTATATATTGACCAAATCCTTGTTTGCTCTATAGTGCCATTTGTAGCCAATGTCAATCTTCTAAAGCTTCCAACATAATAAAGCATAATCCACATAACATAAAAGCATTGCTTCTCAATGCTAGGAGCCTTAAAAACTGGAAATCCACTACTTACCATGGAAAACATCAAAATATACATTGTCACAGTGACCTTGTTCAAGACCAATGAGACCAGTCCATAAATGCAGGGTTTCAATGCCTGCCACAAGTTCAGGCCTACCATATTAGATGAAGACACTAAAGGCAGTGGTATTTCCATATTCTTAAAAAACAATTCACCTTCAGATTTATTAAACAAGAAAATGACCCGAAACTCCTCCATTACCAACTTACTATTAACAAAACTCATTATTATATCATAGCTAACTATAAAGCTTGCCTCTATGACCCCCTCAGCCTATACCTCCTACTACTCCTTCATCATCTTGGAGATTTATACATACTGAAGCATTTATGTTCAGAAATTTTTGAACTGCATCAATGCAAACATTCTGGAACAGTTATTCTGCACCTCAACTTACCAATACAGGCAACATCGTTCCCCACCAACTGTAACTTTCTCCCTGGTTAAACTGAACCACAAATCAGTCAAATTCACCTTAATACAGGAGCCAGAAGTATCCTACAATACCTCAGTATTCAAAAATGATGCCAAGGTTAATCTACTGAAATGGAATGACGAGCTGGCTAAATTCAACATTCCCTCCCAACTTGATGACCCCTTGTTTATGCATAATCCTTTATAACCATTTTCTGTCCATGTGCAAATAGCTGCATAGAAGAATCTGTCCCCCTCTGAGGTCAATACTATTCATATTTAAAAATAAATTTGGTGGAACTCATTTAAAAAAAAAAAAATCTGTGAGGAAAGGAAAAAAAACTCATTGCACACAAGAGTAAATTTAACTCTTATGATGCCAATAATGCACTTGCTAAACTTAATGAGGAACTCTGGACCCTAATCATATCAAGCAAAGGCAGATAGGAGGTAAAAATAACTATTGTGGCAAAGAATAACCACAGATCATTCTATACCTCTTTTAGAAATCTCAGCAGCAATGTTTTGCACTGCACAGAGCTAATACTAAATGATTTCACATTCTCTGACCCAGTGGACATAGCCAATCTACAAGTGGACAAATTTAATTCAAACTTCACCTCCTGTCACCTCATAAATTCACATACCTACATCTACACCCTCCCATAAATCTCCCAAAAACAAGTCCTTGAGACACTATCCACGGCTATGAACCCTAATTAAATGAGGCCAAATAACATAGCAGGTTGCCAACTGGTCAGCTAGAGACATGAATTGTCAGATCCTCTACAGTGGTCATTCAATATCAACTTTCAAAAAGGCTTTGTGCCTGATGAATGGAAGACAGCAACAGTCATCTCCTTAAGCAAATGTGGGAAATCAATAAACACAAGTAATTATAGTCCCATAAGCCTCACCAGCTTCATAAGATTATTATAGAATTAATAAACAAGGACATAGGTGACCTGCAAATGCTTAAACTGAGCTGATTTGAATTTGACAAGAGCAGATCCTGCTTATTTAACCTGGTCAACTTCTTTACAAAAGGTGCTGATGCAATGGATGAGGGAAAGTCAGTACACACCTCATATCGAAGCCACACAAAGGCATTCAGCGTCATCCCCTACTTTGATATCATGGATAAACTCTCCCAGCTAAATGTAAATCCATAAGTAACTTATGGAATAGAAAACTGGCTCACAAATAGAACTCTGAAAATCAGAGAGGGCAATCCTGCTAAAAACCTATCACTATCAGTGTAACCAAGGTTCAGTACTTAGGCCACTCCTTTTTAGCATTTACTTTTTGGAGTTCAAAGCAAATGTTAAGGACTTATGACTGACCATGTTTGCAGATGACAGTAAACTTGGTGCTATCATAAGCTCACCAGAGGACACAAAAATCCTCCAAAATGGCCGTTTTCTATATAAATAGCTATTGTCAGATCCATGACAAAATGTCAATAAATGTATAATCATTTCTTTTGGCAAGCATGACATCCTTTGTAACTGTCACTGATAACACACCAGTGAAAGTTGAACTTAAAGTCATGGATCTGGAGCCTAAGTCAACAACAGATTGTCATTTGGTCATTATGTAACAACTATTATAAGTAAGTCCTTTTTCATAATACAGCTTATGTCTAAAGGTATGGCATCCAGATCCTGGGAAATAATCATTCCACTGCACCCAGCTCTCATCAGGCCAGTCATTAATATAATGCCCAATTTGATGTGTGCTTGTTCAAATACTTATCACAGCTGGTGTGACAGCAAAGCTTTCTCACTAAAAATCAAGGACCTGAATCAGAAAACCTATGCAGACCATCTAAAAACCTTTTCCCTCTTCTAGGTATAATATAGGCCTCTAAGAAGCAAACTCTGCTTCACATATAGAGCCTCAACAGACCATATTCTGTCAGATCTGTTACATATTCACAAGTCCAATGGTAGTGTGAACACCCTCTCAAGAAATCCAAATCTTTTTTGCAACATAAATATGCTTCTAAAGAGCCTAAAACATCAATACACATAAATATATATATATATATATATATATATATATATATATATATATATATATTTATATACAAACATACCTTACACAAAACTTTGAAATATCAATATATTGCTAGGATCATATATTAAAATATAAGCATGTATCTATTCTAAAAAACAGATAGGCACACAATATGCATATATACACAGCAATGTACAGTTGTGAAAAACAAAATTGTGTGCACTGTGCAACATTACAAGTATCATATATCTATATCTATCTCTATATCTATCTCTACTTATGTGTGTGTGTGTGTGTGTGTGTGTGTGTGTGTGTGTGTGTGTGTGTGTGTGTGTGTATATATATATATATATATATATATATATATATATATATGTATATATATATATATATATATATATGTGTGTGTGTGTGTGTGTGTGTGTGTGATCTCCAGTTCAGTTCTCTGTTGCTGTGTCTTCTGTGCAGATTCTGCATGGCATCTCTGTGTTCATGTGGGTTTTTTCTGGTTACTCTAGCTCCTCCCAAATTCCAAACACATGCAGTTGATGGAATGCAGACTCTAAATTGTCTTTAGGTAAACATTTCCAAGCAAAAATCCAAAATCTTCTAGATATTGTTGCATATTTGGGAGACATACAAATATCCTCCCATTGTTTCTTTGTGAGTTGCTTATCCAGTCTCTCTTCCCAATCCTTTCTAACCTCCTATGATTGATTTTTATAGTTATCATGCAATATTCCTTTTTTAAGGGAAGCTTCTGTTCAAGATTCTAGTAAAAATTCTTCAGAGCTCAGAGTTAAGGCTCCTATACATAACACAAGCAGAAAACTATAAATCAAAATGGAACGGGATGATGATGAAATGGGGGAAGCTCAAGAAACAAGGAGAGACTGGAATTTTGGATGCAGGGCTTTAAGGACAATAACAATAATCATACAGAATATTATATAAAGTATCAGAAACTATCCTAAGAGCTAAGCCAACCTGAGAATGTAGGAAGGAGAGTCTGCTGATAGGGATGGCTGTAATTAGGGATATAGACAATAGGGAAGAGGGGGCTGGAATTTATTGGAGAAAGCTGGCAAAGGAACCAAGGTACTGGGAGAAAATAACTGGAGAGGAGAAAGATGATAGAATGGAAAGAAGCCAAGAATTTATTTGGACAGCAGGTTAGGTATTGGTCACTGTTGATATTATATTCCGATCTCATGAAAAAAATGTGAAAAAGGGAATTGTGTGTGTGTGTGTGTGTGTGTGTGTGTGTGTGTCTGTGTTTGTGTATATGTGCGTAAAGATATATATATATATATATATATATATATATATATATATATCAGTATGTATATTTATGGAAACAGTGGCAACAGTCAATTCAACATTACTGTGGTGTGCAGTATGTGCAGTAGCAGGATTTTTTACGATGTTGCTTAAGCAATGGTTTAAAACTATTGAGTTTGTCGGAGAGTTTTATTTATGAAGGGATACTATCTCAGAGTTTAGCAATGGTAGAGCACGTCTCTTGCAACATTATCTGACTTATTTGTAAGCAATAAGAATTTGTTACTAGAGCGGAGGTCCCTTGCTGGGCAGCAGGTCAGTAATAAGTTATGCAATACAAGGCATTTTTTCTGGACGAGGAATACATTTGGGTGCTGTAGTTAGTTGTGAATATGTTAGGTTGTTGTGTATTTCAAGACAGTTTAATTGCTTTAAGCTATGACAATGGTGGGTTCTATGAGCTATTTTATTGTAGTAGGAGGCAAGTTTCTTTCTTTGAGTATTATTTAAGTCTGTTAGGATAGGAGCGGTGTATAAGAGAGTTGTCAATAAGAAGGTTGTGGCTAAAGTTTTTCTTGTATCTGTAAGGAATCCATTGATCCTATAAAGGGAGCATAGTTTCTGGTTTGTAGATTTAATGATGTACATTATATGCTGGTCATATTTGAGGTTGTCATCTATTATAACACCTAGCAGTTTACTGAAGGTTATAGTTTCAATGACAGTATTATTTGTTGACTTTATGGTAAAAAAAATACTTTTGATTTTGGCAACTTTTTGAGGTGAAAAGCATTAGCATAGTTTTCTTGGGATTGAGTAGAAAGTTTGATTCTTTGAGCCATGTTTCTACAGAGTAGAAAGATTTCTGTGTAATGTCTTGGAGCTTATTTATTGTTGAGATATGAAAGTCTATTAATAATACACACACACACACACACATATATATATATATATATATATATATATATATATATATATATATATATGTATGTTGTTGTGTCTTTTGGCTTTTCCTGGTTAGGGGTTGCCACAGCGGAACTTCGGTCTGCTAATGATTGGCATTAGATTTAACCCTGACACACAATTCACACATGTCTCCACACAGAAGTGAGAATCGAACAGGACAACATCATACTGTATATATATATATATATATATATATATATATATATATATATATGTGTGTGTGTGTGTGTGTGTGTGTGTGTGTGTGTGTGTGTGTGTGTGTGTGTGTAGATATATATATATATATATATATATATATATATATATATATATATATATATACTCGGCCATATGTTCAAAATTGTAAATGTTTCATCAGATTGAATGGAGATCTCCCTACAGAGTGGAAAGGGAAGATTTCCCATTTCCACAATGTAGTGCGATCTCTGAGTTGGTATATTTAAGTAAGGAGGGTGTGCTATAGACGCTAGCTTTGTGCTTTTTGTTTTATGTGTTTTTATTTCAGTGTTCAAACTTTTACAAGTTCGAACATATGGTCTCGGCCATATGTTTTTCGAACTTGTAAAAGTTCGATCTAATGAAGTAGATCTACATACATATATATATATATATATATATATATATATATATATATATATGGTTTCATATGAAACCATCGAATCACCAAGACTAACATCAATGACATCATCGAAATGTTACTTCATCGACTTCCATACCATCGAAAATGAGTTCTCAAACATAACTAACTGCAACAGCGCCGCACAAAAGTGGCAGTATCAAAACATGACATATGCTATATGACACACAACAATCTGCCACAACACCCGTTCAATACCCCGTTCAGTGGGAAAACACTAACTATATGGACATATACCTATCTTCACCCATGGTAGCACTCTTCCTAGTATTACAATTGTATAATAAGTATACTTACTGTACAAAATGGTAATGCAGAGAAAAGCAGTACAGAAAATCAATGAACATAATGACCAGAAAGCACGCCGGTTGTAACGTATAAACTATTTACTTTTCTTTCATAGCTCAGTTGCAGTACCCATTATTCCATGTAAAAATGTTGTAACCTCTGCCATGTTGGATAACTAAGGTCTGTCTTTTTAAAGTGACAGTAGCCTTTAAATGTTAAATATAGAGGAATTCAGTGAGTAACGGTAAATACCACAATATAATTGGTTCCGTACTGAACACTCGATGAAGTAACATTTCGATGATGTCATGATGTTAGTCTAAATGGTGATTCGATGGTTTCATATGAAACCATATATATATATATATATATATATATATATATATATATATATATGTATATAGATATAGATATATATATATATATATATATATATATATAGATATAGATATAGATATAGATATATACATATATATATATATATATATATATATATATATATATATATAGATAGATATGTATATATAGATAGATAGATATATGCATGTGGAGGGTTCCAATTGATTTGCTGAGCATTTAGTTAGTTGAAGGATTTTTTGGTATCAGAAATGGTTCAGTTTAGGCATAGTCAAAGTCTGCAATATCAAATGTTAGGTTAGTATGGTTGTATATTAATGCTGAATCCATAGCTTTCAACCTCAGTGCAAGAAATCTTTACAGAAATAGCTATAGATTTTAAATGTTGCTTCTATAAACTTAAAAAGTTGCTTGAATAACAGGATTTGTCTTAGCAAGCATTTTTATGAAGGGTATGAAGTCTGAAACTCAAATGCATGGCATTATTTAGTGACTTCAGTCCTCCGATAACCCCACTGATTTGTCAGAAAACCACAGATTATATGAGGAACAGACCAAAAATATAAGACAAAATTCTAGACATTCTTCGAAAATCTGGACAGTTGATTGGTATTGTGAAACTTGCATTTGTAACAATATTTTTTTTCTGTCAAATCACTGAGTTCTGAAATCATTATATATTGACTGAGGTTTGAGTTTCAGACTTCATATCCTTTAGAAAATGCATCCTAATGTAAAATGTTTTATTCTATTAACTTTCTAGCTTTTATAAGTAGAATGTAAAATCTGTCATTGATTTTGGACTTTTGCCCCCATCCTCACTCTTTTTGGCTTTTTTAGGATTCTTGTACTATGTGTTTGAGAGGTCTGGACTGACTGCATGGTAGACACAAAACCCAAACATAGAAGGTGCGCCTCTAAGGACTTAAACCAAGTCTCACTTACAGCATCATACATGGACACATTCCAAATGCAGAAGTGCCTAGTGGTCAGAATGTATAGAGACATCTCAACATCGTCTAGTTTGGGATTGGAGGTGTTTATCAGGTTGGGATGTTCATTAGATGAACTCTGCCTGAAAAAGTAACAGAGGAGACAACAGGAGCTTTGATCAATATGCAGATGCCATTAAAAGAAAGATGTAAACATTTGCAAAGTCAATTTGACACACAAATCTTTTCTTCCAAGAGTGATACATATTGGATACCCCTAAAATGACACTAGTAACATAACCAACTGCTGAAATCTATTATATTTTCACTCTGTTTTAATTCCATGTAGACATTTTTTTTAAATGAAGAGATAGATCCACCCAGAACCAGTGGCTTAGCCTTAGCTGAAGCATGATAAACTATAGCATATCTTTCTGCTTGGTCTTGAGGGGGTTTCATGACAGGTCATTTACTGCCATGTAGGTTAAAATCCGGTCATAGTCCTACTTGCTGCAGGAGAGGCAGCTGTCATTCTGTATTTTCTCATCCTTGCACGTGTAGTATCTGTATGTCTAACAACTGTATCACCAGTAACTAGGATGTTTCCTGTAACTGATATATGGGCTCCCAATTGAAGTTTCAGCATTCCAAATGCAGAGTGCCAAGGTCAAAAATCCAGTAGAGTGAATCTCAAGCATTTTTCTTCTCCATTAAACTTCTTTTTTTTTTATAGAGGGGACAAGTCCCTGTGCACCCCTCTTGTTGGGGCAATCCCCCTCACCCCCCAAACATATATATACTAGCTTCAGAGAAAAGGAAATATTCCAGGAAATTGCCATCTCAAACTTATTATATGTAAGTTTGTTTTTTGGTCATTCAGTCCCCATTTTTTCGGACTCACTCTAGTTGATCCCAACTTTTCAAAAGGTTACAGATATGGGCCTAACTGTCTTGGAAGTGGTTTGCTGTTGGTGGCATGTTGATGCTGGTGTTGATGTGGAGGTAAATGGAGTAGGTGCACTAAAAGGGGTTTATGATGATTCTTGGTCAAAGGTGTTCTAGGAGGCTTAGCTAGTGATTTTTATTCTGACATCATCAACATGACAGTTTTGTATGTTAGTGTAACAATGTTACATATTCATGGGTGGAAGGTTCACAGCACGATGTTCACTGCAAGAAATGGGCTGTGACAGAGATGCCTCCAGGTTGTTTAACTATTTGCATCTCAGGCAAATGGCATCTATAAGGAAGTGTTGAGCAAACTAAAAAGAAAAAGACTGACTATTAACAAGCCTGTTGGGTCTGGCCTATGTCTAGTTCTGGAAACATATGAGAGCATTCACAGTGACAGTGGGATACTACAGAACATTTGTTCCCCACTATAATACAATAGCTTCTTCACTTAAAGAGTAATTCAAGAAGCCTTTAGCTCCACAGAAAACTGTCTATAAATTGCCCAACTACTGCCAAACCCAAGAACCTAAATTACTATTATTATTCCCTAAAATCATACTCAGGCTTCATCCAGTTTCAAAATTACCTCATTGGATAGCAAAGAAATTGAAATGTGTCACACACCAAATTACTCAGCCTATCCATTGACAACAACCTAAAATTTGATCTCACATTCTCAATACCATAAAAAATCACCAAAGGTTTGTAATGCTCTGTAAAAGCAAGAAATATCTGACCACTCCTACAAAGGCTATCTGTGCCACCATGTGCTTACTTCCCACTCTCCTTTATGGAGCTCTAATATTTACCAACCTTCAGTCACCCATAAATGTTATACTGGAACAAAACTACAATAAAGTTTCTCATTTTGCTGCCAACAAATTCCATTTCACCCATTACTGGTCTGCCATCAAGGAACTTAACTGTATAGAGCTATTTCAGCATTTCCCATGCATCCATTTAATAACAACCTATAAACTAAAAAGTAAATTGTCTGACTGTCACACTCAGCTCACTTCTCGATAAATACATTCAAAAGCAACTGTTATGATCAAACAACAAAAAGCTTCTTAATATCAATAAGTCATGCAAAACAGACAGCCACTACCTTTACTTCCTCTGCATGGTAAAAACTTGGAACTCAGTTCTTGTTTCCACCAGAATCTCACCAAATATTCAAACCTATAAGTTCTCATTAGATGCTTTTTTGCACAATGCATGGCTCTGCTCCTGTATTACTTCAGGCTAGGATTTACTCTGATCCTTCACTAACAAACTCTTACTCGCCTGTTCACTACTCTCTCCACAGACGATGTATACTTTCTTTCAATGAATATAATAATTTTCTTTAATTGTTTCCTATGCAATTTAAAAATGTTTTCTCATTCTTAAGTTACGATGTAATATAAAAATGGTTTTCTTGTTCTGTACTTGTAATATAAAAATAATTTTTGTTATAAAGAAATGTCTTCCTGTTTTATACTTACACATTAACTTGAAAATGTTTTTTCCTAGTTGTTTTCCTGTTGGCTTTCAGTTTTATTAAAATGTCTTCCTGTTTTATACTTATTAATTTGAAAATGTTTTCTCTAGTTGTTTATTTATCTAATTGGAGCTTTTCTCCTCTGGCCTCCACTGAAAATGGACTTTTTTCCAGTCAGACTTTCTTGGTCAACAAATGTCAATAAATAAATAAAAGAATAATTTCTACATTTTCAGACTGCTCCACACATTGCTGTTCTGTGTTTATTCTTATCTCATTAGGCTACAGATCAAAAGCAGCACAGTTCTGTGTTGTGTTGTTCCCTACTGATGTCTACAGTGGTGACAGTACCAACCTGCCTGCATAAACCTGTGGAAAAATGGAAGCTTCAAACCACCTTCCGAAGTAATTTGGTGTGTGTGTGTGTGTGTGTGTGTGTGTGGGTGTGTGTGGGTGTGTGTGCGTGTGCGTGCGTGTGTGTGTGTGTGTGTGTGTGTGTGTGTGTGTGTGTGTGTGTGTGTGTGTGTGTGTGTGTGTGTGTGTGTGTGTGTGTGTGTGTGTGTATGTTAAAACAATAATTTGTTTTAAAGACTGTTACCACTGGTAAGAGGCACTGAAGGTCACTGACATTCACAGAGAGGTGTGGGAAAGGAGCCTGGAGTACTAGGCCAAAGTGTAAGCATAGTAAGTGGTTACTGTAGAGTTGTAGCCCAGATTTGGAAGTCTGTAAGCAGGACAAGAGTGTATATTCCCTGTCTGTTCATGACTCCATTTAGTGATTGTTTAGTGACTCATGTACAGTTTTTTCTACTTTAACCCATTGTGCAACAATGCTGTGAACTGAGAGACAATATGTCTGCTGACCATTAGACTTATTTGGGCAGTGGTGTGGATCCACGGTCTGTAGCTCCTGTCAATCATTCATTCACTGTGAGATTCAATCAGCAGTGGTGAGCTTCAAACTGCATCAGTGCTGTCTTGTTCATCATAAGGTGGTATGTCCTCTGTGTATGATATATTCACAACACATTTTACACAAACCTGATTGGACAGAATCATGTAATATACAGCTTGTAAGGTGCTGCAGCATATGTCTACATCTGTTGTCAACAGACAGAGCAGTGAAACTTATGGTAGTATACTTGCCAGTTTGTAACACAAATTTGAATTTGTTGTAGAAAATCACTACCCAAATGTTCTAGAAAGGATTAGAAGAAAAGGATTGCACATAAAACATACACCTACATTAGATGATATCAATTTCAGTTGCGAATGTCCTCCTACATATGAGCACATGACTATGTGCTCACGCATTACTTGATGTTGCTTTAAGCAGTAACTCATATTGCCTTGTGGGAAAGTTGAAACTGAAGAGGCACACATAGTTAACTGACCAGTATGCAATTGGGACCACAGAAATACAGTCACTACTATAATAATAATGTTTCAATAAGGCATCTCAGTATACACACACCTAGGTATCAAGACCAGCATAACAATTTTCAACAGTTACAGATGACACAGGGAAACAGTTGAAACATTACCTTTTAGACCATACATATTTTTGGATTCACTTCAGAAGATCGAATTGCCAAAATCTTGAACTGCAAATAACCAAAACCAAAAGCTCAAGTTTTGTATATGTATGCATGTGCATACACATGTACATGAATAAATATTTATATGTATGGTTATGTATGTATTTACAGAGAGAGAGAGAGAGAGAGAGAGAGAGAGCAGTTATTGCAAGGGCCTAAAGACATGAGTTATTAATGAGATGTGTCCTGTTCCAATGGTACAGCATCTGAATCTTTCCACCATCATTTGCCTGCTGTGTGATATTCTGCAAGTCATGTAAACATACAGTGCTTTGGGGGCAATTGAGAATTTAAGCTAGGCTCCTTAATTGTCTCCTGGACTCAATGCCTAATAACTACCTATGAACGTCTGAGAGAGAAAGAGTATGAGAAAGAGAAAGGAGGAAAGAAAGAGTATGTAACTGTACCAAAAAGTACACAATTACCTATTCTGCAGCAGTGTATATATAGCACTTATGAGACAAAGGATCATGGGTAATATGCATTACTAACATATGGCTTTCACCTGAGAATAATAAAGATACAATGTCCTCCCCATGTAATCATGCACCGACACTACAATAAGCAGTGATTCTGTCTACTGGATGATAATGAGTATCCATCATACATAGGACATCATAAGTACCATAAATGGTACCAACATACATATAATGCTTGTTTTTCAACAGCATACTGGCCTTTTTGTACTGGGCATGGAAAAGGTAGGGAAGGCTCTCTTTTAGCTGTGAGACAGTAATTATCCATGCTGTAAACCACCTGCTGGAATTTACCAGCCTGTACAACATCATATTATATACATATTATATACAATACAAGCAAAGTACAACAGAACACTCTTTTCTATTTAGACTGGTGGCATTCAGACAGGACCCAATGTTTCACATAATGTTGTTCTCCATATGCACTACATCATGACACATCAATGTATTTTGTTTTGGCAGAAGCTATTGCAAGTGACACCAATGCAGTAAGTGTACTCTGTTGCCTTGTGCAGTATTTTGTACTGTTGTGAACACCACAGGTCTGTAGTCTGTCATTGCTGGTGTCCGTGCATTTGCTGTAATAATGTTTGTCTGCTGTACCATTTTTTTCAGCAAGTGAGCTCTCTTAATATGTCTTATCACCATGGAACACTACTACTTTGTGTGCCAACCAGCACAGTATTATTTTATACACTACAGTCTAAGATTTTTGCATCACTCTCTTTGCTCCACTTTATTTGTTGTTGTATTGTTACTGGTGATGATTGTGTACAACAACACAATGAAACAATCATAACACTGTTTATCCAGCTTGAGGCCATGTAGTATTACGGCTGTGTTTCCATTTCTTCTCTACAGCATATCTGAGTGCTGATGCACCAATATAGGTATTTCCAGTCCAGCTGTAAGCAAGTTAGGTTTGCACCCTATATAAATGTATGACCTTATTTTTGCCTATGCCTGCAAGAATGAACCTAACCAATGTACGTTTGATGTACAGGGATAAAGATAGTCCTACTGCTAATATTCCACAGGACAGTTAAGCACGTATATCAAAATAAATTGATGCAAAACTGTTGCACACATTGTACTGAATAACAAAGGCAAGAATTACACCTGTACTGTGCATAGGTAGATCCTCTACCCTCACACAGTAGGTGCAGTGCATGACTTTCAAGAATGTTATACTTTTCTTATACAGCATGTATGGCATCAAATGTGATAACGGTGTTTGCATATGGTGTTCGGAAGTACAATGATAACCGCTGTTTACAAGCATGGAGTAAGAGTTGTGCATATCAACTATCAGTTGTATAGTTTATGGAAATGTACATTAAATGTATACTATTTGCAACATTTACTCATTCTTACTACGGTGATGTTTTGTGAGATGTCTGGGCCTCTGTTGTGTGGCTGCATAGTGTCAAGGTAGCCTTAATAGCCTGAATGAAAAGACATGACAGTTATGTTGTATATGTGGTACTCATGGCATATGTATAGATA